>NC_059422.1:6022271-6322271 GCF_905220565.1 Melitaea cinxia
GAGCACCACCCACCTGTCTCGGCTGGTCGACGGGTGTGGAGGGCGCACGTGGCGGGTAATGAGTAACTGTGTATTCGCGTCTAAAGCTGGGTGCTGTCAACGGCACGGCTGTGTACTGCGGTCTGGGAATACAAAATCATTATTAGAAAATATGTTCTTTTACTTTTACTTTTAGTTATGTGGCAAATTTGTTTTATTAGGGTGTGTAAAGCAGGTAATATCTCTGACCTTACAAGATCACAGCTAAATAATTCTGCTCTCAAGCAGTGTTGTTTCTGTGGTGAGTAAGGTGATAAGAGCTTTTGGGAGGGGGGGGGGGGGGGGGAGGGGGGGTAAGGACGATGTTCGCGATGTTTTGTAGTTGCAGGCATCTAAGTCTCCGGTTACCGCTTACCATTAGGATTTGCTTTAGACCACATGACCGAAGTAAAACTTCTTTTCTTCTATTAGGCCTGCACTGTATCTTAGATATACGAAACGTGTGGCTATGAGAGAAAGAGAGAAAGAAAATATGTGCTCGCACCTCTCTCTTTCTCTTGCCCCTACAGTGATATACGAAACGTAACTTTCTCTCTTTCTATCTTCACTGACTTAAATCTCCCTCTTAACTTCAGTTCGCCACGTCCGATCACACTTTTCGTAACGCTCTCGTCACGCTTTCACCAGCTTACTCCCAAAGTCAAGCGTGCGTAAATAAGTTTTACTTCAAAAAAAAAAAAAAACTAATGTGCATTAGACCACACGACCGAAGTAAAACTTCTTTAGCTCCATCTAACTTACTCCCTTTCAACTTCCGTTCATGCTTACTTAGCTTATTCCCGAAGTCTAAGAAAAGAAGTTTTAGTTCAAAAAGCTACAGCAGGGATGAGGGGTGAGTGTACTATGTGTCGTGTGTGTAGCACACCTGGGTAGCGCGCAATACGCTCCGGCAGCGACAGTGGGGGGGTGTGTCTTCGGTTTTGTGCAATGTGTCCTGAGTGTCAGAGTGTGAGAGTGTGAGAACGCACCTGGGCGGTGGGTCTGGCAGCAACTGGCTGGCGAAGTCACCAGCAGCGTAGCGGCGTTCAGCCAGTAGAGCAGTGAGCCGCACGAGTTCTCTCTTGGCGCGCTCGCGCCGCGCCACCAGCTCCAATAGCGATAGAGCCCGAGCCAGGTCTCTTCGTAGCTTGAGCATCTTCTCGTACGAGCTCTCGTCGTTTTTCCTAACGATTGACATATTGGTACAGCTAGTGACGACGATTAGTGACTTTACGCCCGGTTTCTATATTGAAAAAAAAAAAACGGTTCGTTTGTCTCTCGAACCAATCGATTTCAAACATGTTCAAAAGGTAATGGTTTAGAAGGAAAACCAAACGTTTTCTTCAATATGGAACCGAGTTTTTATACTTTTTTGACGGATGGCATTTAAGTTACACGGTTAATTGTTTGATTTATTTTTATATAAGCTAAAGTTGGACGTTAATAAATATTTCAAATACGCTCCAATCAGCTCAGGAGTTTAAAAAAATATAGCTCGGTATTTTTATTCATTATTTTGAGAATATGTTTTTATTATGATAGCTTTTATGATTGTGTTTTGGAATGCTTATTCCAAAACTTGTGAATATTTATCAAAACAAAACTCATCAAATTGCGTTGAAAACATATTCCATTTCGATACCGACTTCTGCGTATCTTGTTATCCGAAGCCGATTCTGTGGATTTATTGAATTTAAGCGGCATTAGGCAAGCAAATAGCTTGGTTTCCAATTAAATTGCAATATTGTACAAGATCACATTTAAATCTAAAACATAACATAATTATATAGTATGAACTTATGGACGTTTGAAGATACATAGCAACTGACTCATTTGTCTAGTGGTCGAGCTTTGACATGACAAAACATTTGTATTAATCATATAGTCGGGGGGGGGGGCTGCCCCGGGCGACACACGATTGGGGGCGGCAAAATCTACCTATCTAATCTATGAATTGGTACGGGCGGCAAATTTTCGATGGGTCCCGAGCGGCAAAAAACTACGCTACACCACTGCATACATGTATTCGTTGTATTCTGGGCAAATGACCTCGTGCTTTGTGTGTGATTCCGGACTCCAGAATCAGGATTCACTTCCTAGTGCAAAATATATTTATTGGTTTAACTACGAACCTGTTCTTTCTCGTCTGCATCTTTTCCGTTCGACGTCTAAATGCAAGGTAAGGATTGTTCGCAGACTGACCGGGTCGACTATCAGTCTTGACCGACAGGACTAACGGGTGTTGCTGTAAGATAACCATCGACTCTATTTACATCTAATAAACATTTTTCTTACTCGTAATACTAATAAGCTTTATTTCAATGAACATTGCCGGTTGCGCTGGCGGTTGCGGGTTCGATCCCCGCACATGACATACATTTGTATTGGCCATACAGATGTTTGCCATGGTCTGGGTGTTTGTGAAGTCCTTGTGGATCTCCCCATCGTGCCTCGGAGAGCACGTTAAGCGGTCGGTCCCGGTTGTTATCATGTACACCTGATAGCGATCGTTACTCATAGTAGGGAATATATCCGCCAACCCGCATTGGAGTAGCGTGGTGGATTAAGCTCTGATCCTTCTCATATATGGGGAAAGAGGCCTATGCCCAACAGTGGGATATTACAGGCTGAAGCGAGCAATGAACATTTTCAACAGGTATATATATATTTTTTTACATATTCTAAATTTTCAAACTACTCCAGATATAAGACATTTCAACATAAAGTGCTGCTAAGTTTTTATATGGAAAACACGAATTCGTTTGTTAAGAAATCAGTATGTATCGAAAATAGATTTGCGTCGTAATTCCAAATCACATTAATGCAGAGTGATGGCCTAGTCACTGCCACTATTGCAAAAACCTAAATAAAATTAATCTGTAGACTATTTTAATATATTCAATCATTATGGGATAATCAATGAAATCATTTATGGGTAGAGGGCAAGGTTTTGTATATTTGTTAGGGGAGTCCAAAACAGTGAAATTCCGCGTGACGAATGTTATTGACAGCGCCAAAAAAGATCAAATAACATCTTTAGTTCTAGAACTCACAGTGTTTAGTCGCTTGTTTAGCCAGTAGTCGTAAACAGCTATGACGAGGTCATCGTGCCTCTCCAGAAGCAGTTTCGCCTCGTTCAGCGTCACCACCGTCTGTCCAGAACTCCGCTCCAGCTTGTCCATCATTTGTTCGAACTTCAGCTCTGGTGGAGGACGGACAAACGTATTAAGCCCAGTTTCTATATTTATATATTGCATTTTTTATATGTCAATTAGGGGTTATTTTTTTTTGTTTGTAAAAAACTAAACTAAGTTACCAAACTTCTAAATAGGTTTCTATAATTCATTCTCGATTCAAACGAAATACATACTACACAGTGTTCACTGACTCTTGACTGACTATGAGCTGTATATTTAATAAAATATTAAATTTTAATTCGGCATGCTTAACACCAATTTTTACGACGAACATAATAACTCCTAATCAAAAGTAATACTAAGTGTTATTATTACGGTACGACCTTTTGGACACAAATAATCCAGATTTTATAAATACATTTAACATTATCTACAAGATGATAAACAAATTATTTTCCGGATAAAAATGGACGAGTTACTTAATAAACGTTAAGGAAAAAACCAACTTTTGCAGAAGGGTATGATTTGACTTTTCCAAAGAAGCAAAACTCTCAAGACGCTCTTATCGGTAATAACTCTCAGAAAAAATGATGTTATAAATTATGTTCGTTAAAATTATTAACCTACGCTGTTAAAGATAGCATTTAGTCGAAGATGGGCTCAAAGTAATTATTTCCTTTTTAGTACATACATGTATATCCATAAGCATCAGTTCCAAACATCAGATAACTATATCTACTAGCAGCTAGCAACAACTAGACATTTGTTCTATGATTACATACCTGTAAAATATCCAGCTAACGTCGGCGTACCTTGAACTTACGGTAAGTTTACGTTGGTGGCAAAGTGACAAACAACGGCTCACCTGTTAGTTCAGGATGCCTTTGTTGTTTGAGCCACCGCTCATCCTCCGAGTCGATGTCGTACTCTGGAGCTTCCTGTTCTTCCCATAATGCTGTAAAGAAAATAATACATTAAAGCTTCTCTCTTGGAACGACAACGAAAACTTTGTATTTAAACGAAGTCACGAAAATCTGACATTTTGTACAATTTTCAGATTATTCGCCTAGTAATCAGATATTTAGAATATTAACAATATTAATAATGTTGTAGACCGTTTAAGTTAATCTGCCAACAGGAAGTGGAGGAGCTCCTACGTAGAGGAAGAGGTATATGTCCAGCAATGGGATGTTACAGGTTGAATCTTATCATAATATTATAGGTACCGGTTTTCTACTAGAGGCTTCGCCCGTGGATAACATGATTTTGGCTATTGAGTTTTCTCTCGTTAATGTATAGTTTACGATTATCTTACTCATCATTATCCTAGTTAAAGAATTTTTAAAATAGCTCCAATACTTTTAGAATTTATGATTATAACCAAAAATAATCGAATATTTTCTCTTTATAATATTTAAAGTATAGAAGTACAGCGTAGATGAAGATTTAAATATTCTTACATTACAGATTAAAGTTTATTTTTGTTCAATGTTGTTCATACGTTTAATTTAAATACATGTTTTATTAAATGATATTTTAATAATATTTAAAATTTTCAAAATTATTTCATATGTATTTAGTTCTTTAGCCAAATGAACAAATAAATACAAATAAAGAGCTCTGACTGAAAAAGGAGTAAAGAACCAGACGCAATCTTACTGCCAGACTGGCCTTATTAGAGATTAGATTAGATATCACGATCCAATATTAAAAACATTAACTCGACACAGGAACGACCCGACCTGGATCCCAATAGTAAGCTTCCTTTATAAATGAAAACAATAAATTTATCCTATATCCTGTTTCGCTCGCTTTATTTACATACGAGCGTTCGTGACTCGTTTTCACGAACAATTTAAATAAGAACTAAGAATTTCAGATTATAGAATAAATTATTGTATGACAAACTTAACATGTAGGTAAAATCATCACGGTCATCTTACAAATAAAATTCTTAAAATTTAGTAACAAAATAGTGTTTTAAGAAATTATTTATTTATTTAAATAGGACACAAGCAGTACCACACATGATAACATTTTTGTAAACGATAATGCTAATTAATTCTGATGTGTGCACCTTTGTAGGTGACACAGCATTCACATGTCAAAGCTAGTCAGATAATTTTTTTTATTAATTAATAATTTTGAACAATTAATTAATATTTAAGTATATTATTTTTATTTATATAAATTAGCTTTTCAGTTATATATGAGTCAATACTAATTTTATATAAAACAAAATAAGATAATAAAATATAAATATAATAATGGATTAATCTCAGACGCTTCTCCTGCATGGACAAAGAGTACGTACTACCAGTCGTGGGATGTTTCAATCAAAATATTTATATAAGTAATCTGAACCAATAAATCAAAATATTTTTACTCGCAAACGAAACAACCCGACTTCAATTAAATCGACGAGTAATAAATAATACAACGTAGGTAGACGTAAAAATAGTCAAGTAAATACGCGTTATCAAAGATTACTCAAAAAAGTCGATATTTAAATGGGACCACAAAACAAGCACCGCTTTTGGATTAAAAAAGAATTATCGAAATCAGTCCACCTAGTAAAAAGTTATGACGTAACATACATTAAAAAAAGTTACGATACCCACAAGAAATATTTTTTCTTGCAATAAATGAACATATCGATGGCTCCTAAGTATACTGAGTCAACTAACAACTTTTGATAATTTCATTTTTTAAGATATTAATAACATTTATTTCATTTCCTATCTACCTATGTAACAAAAAAATAAAGTTATTAAAAGTAGAGTTGACTCAGTATACTTAGGAGCCATCGATATATAGTTATATACTAATAATAATAAATAAATACATATCACACCCAGACTTGCGGTTAGAATCGAACCTACAACCCCTAGTGTAGAATAGCAGGGTCACTGCGAAGTGCACCAAAGGGCTATTTAGTTTAACCTCTTATCGTAAGATGGCGTTACGTGTAATTATATCACGTTAAGAGTAATTTTCCCAAGATTGAGCTTATCTCAATACATTTCATTACCGACATTCCTAATCAGCTTTTCTTCTTAATTATGATGAAAATTACAGGAGTTATTTACAAAATAACAACTGTTCTTGTGTACGTAGTGGTTGGGTGCCGTGTAGGCGCCTATATAGTAGTGTCAGTCTCATTCGGACAGCTGACCAACACGTACGTCGTTTTCTGAGAATCTCAGGGATCGCAAACCTTTTTCTCACCTCAAGCAGTGATATTAATATTTGCACAGTTCACTATGGGCAGATGTACAATTTGTAACAACCAATTCTCCGACGGCGTTCAATGCTCCGCGTGTGGGAAACAGTTGGACTTCGGTTGTGCGGGCTTGACTGAGGCTGGCTGGAGAAGATTGGGCACGGACCGCCGATCAGCTTGGAGATGTCCGTCCTGCAGAACCGCTAGTTCAGCTCCTCTTAGTCCTATTGAACCAGCTTCATCAGCCACTATTTTGCATGAGATTCGGGAGATCAAGCTACAGATGGCGGAATTCCATGAAATCAAGGACAAATTGGATTGTCTTCCGAACTTGGTGGAAGAAATCAAATCCATGAAAGCAGACATTGCCGATTTAAAAAAGTCGTGCAACTTTTCGGCTGGATTAATTGATGACCTTAAAGTGAAGTCTGCTGATATAGACAAAAAAGTCGTAGATTTGGAGGGTAGATTGTCTGCTGCTGAAGGTAAAATTAACAATCTAAATTCTCAGCTGTCAAATTCTGAGCAAAGATCACGACTGAATAATGTGGAGATTAAGGGCGTGCCATCAAGGAAAGATGAAAATTTATTCCAAATTGCTGAAGCCATCTGTAGGGAGATCGGATATAGCTTTCCAAAAACTCAGATAAATTATATCTCAAGAGTGCCTACGTACAACTCAAAGGAGAAGGCAATAGTGATATGCTTTTTAAATCGATACATCAAGGAGGATTTTATATCGGCAGCGCGCAATCATAAACTGTTGAAAGCTGAAGATTTGGGTTTTCATGGGTCACAGCAACGCGTATTTGTGAATGATCATTTGAATTCTGAGTCCAAACAATTGTTAAATAAGGTCAAACAAACTGCAAAAGAGAAAAAATATGCTTACGTGTGGGTTAAATTCGGCAAAATTCATGTAAGAAAAAATGATAACTCTGGAGTGTTTATAGTTAATAAGTTGAGTGATTTAAACAAGTTTGTTTAGCCTGTTACACTTTACCCGCTTCATTGCTTATAATGTTGGTGCGATTTAATTTTTTGATTATTATTGGCTTTAATACTTTTGCTTTCAAACTCATCCGTAGTTTTGAAATTATTAATTTGAGTGAGTTTTATAAAATGTTTGTAACGTCTGGATTGCCACTTCCACCTGAATCGCTTTGCTATTGTTTACTTTGCGATACCATTCAAATAAGCACAGCAAATAACAAAATTGTATCGCTCTCGCTTTGCCTCCATAGGATTGCATTGTACGCGTTGTCTAATAGCTTATTCTTTCCTTGTTGCACCCGTACGACTAATTCTCATTATTATTTTCACAACCTGTCGTGTGCTTCGCTCGTTCGCAGTCCTTTGAATGTTTTGACGGTATTATTAATCAATTATACCTATAACTTAATATTATTCTGGATTTATACTTTTGATTATTATTTTTACTTTGTAGTTATTTTAAAAATTAATTTGAAACTTAGCAATGGATTCTTATAGTAGAAATTTTGTAAGTAAATATAATGTGAACATTTACTATCAGAACGTCAGGGGACTGCGATCCAAGACTTCAATTTTCTATAGAAATGTATGCCTTAATTCATATGACGTAATCATTTTAACGGAGACATGGTTATTGGATAGTGTGTGTGACTCAGAATTGTTTGATGCTAGATATATTGTATGGCGGCGAGATAGGAATTACGACTTCACTAAACAAAGTCGCGGTGGCGGTGTGCTAATTGCCGTAAAGAAGGATTTTCATGCTACCTCGCAGTTTCAATTTAATTCTACCGCAGAAGACATGTGGTTATCTTTACCAATTAAATGTAATAATAGTAATAGGTCTGTAAAACTAAACTTATGCGTTATTTATTTGTGTCAACAGAAAATGGGGTTGACTTTTTCAGATCAACTACAGAATCATTTAAGTATGCTCGGTAGATGTATATTGAATCGACCTAATGACATTTTTTTGATCGTCGGAGATTATAATTTGAGTGGTATAACTTGGGTATATAGCAGTGACGGTTCATTTACGGCGAGTAATGTGACTAGCCCTGATGAACATATATTAATTGATGAACTTTGTACATTTGACTTAAGCCAGTTCAATGGTGTTTTGAACAGTCACGGTAAAATTTTAGACCTAGTATTATCTAACACCACCGTTGACGTTACTGAATGTTTTGATCCATTGGTTCCTCTCGATCCGCATCACAAAGCCCTTATTATTAGTTTAAAATCCCATCTTAATGTATGCCTAAAGCCAGAATCAAGGTTAAAACGTATTTTTCACAAGGGGAATTACGAATTAATAAACCGTCAAATAGATACTATTAATTGGCATGAAGAATTTTTAAACAGAGATATTGAATCTGCTGTCGATATTTTTTACTCACTCATAAATAAAATAATAGATTTATATATACCCTCTAAAATTTGTCGAGAAAATAAATATCCTGTTTGGTATTCACCGTCCTTAAAAAAATGTATAAAAGAAAAGTATAAATATTATAAAAAGTTTAAAAACTATGGTAACCTTTCGGACTTTCTCACTTATAAGCTACTCAAAAAAAGAGTTAATCACCTTGAATCTGAGTGTTATCTTAATTATATATCATGTGTTGAAAAATCAATTAAAGACAACCCTAAATATTTTTGGACGTTTGTAAAATCACGATATAAATCACATAACATGCCGAATACCATTAAATACGGCAGCATGGTTGCAACAGATGGGACTTCTATTGCTAATCTTTTTTCAGAGTTTTTTTATTCAACTTTTATTCAACCCTCTTCCTCATCGGGATATACAAATCAAGCCCTAGACAGTAATATCCCGGCATTAACTAACGTTTCAAGTGTTTATATTAACATAAATGAAGTTTCTAAGCTTCTTTTATCATTGGACATTAATAAGTCAGCTGGTCCCGACTATTTGCCTCCTATTTTCTTTGTTAAATGCGCCGCATCTATCTCTAAGCCTATTCATTTATTATTCGTAAAATCTATGTCAGAAAATAATATTCCATCCATATGGAAGTCAGCTTTTATAACACCAATACACAAAAAAGGATCAAAATCCGATGTTTCAAATTATAGACCAGTCTCAAAATTATGCGTTGTAGCTAAAGTATTCGAAAAAATAGTATATAAACAATTATATTCTTCACTTAAAAACTCTTTTTCCGATTCCCAACATGGTTTTCTGAAAGAACGGTCAACTGTATCTAACCTTATCTTGTTAAACGAATTTATAATTAGTGGTATGGTGAGGGGAGGGCAAGTGGATGTTATTTATACGGATTACAGCAAATGTTTTGATAGAATACATCATCCTACCCTCATCCGTAAGCTCGAAAATATTGGAATTTGTGGTGACTTACTTAGGTGGTTTGAGTCCTATATTTCTAACAGATCCCAGGCTGTAGTTATCAACAACTACATATCTAGTTGGGTTGTTGTTCCTAGTGGTGTGCCCCAGGGTTCCCTCTTAGGTCCACTGCTGTTTCTGATCTTTGTAAATGATATTGGATCATGCTTTCGACACTCTAAATTGCTATGTTTTGCTGACGACATGAAGATTTACAAGACAATCGCAACCAGATCCGACGTGGTTGACCTTCAGGCGGATTTATTACGTCTGAGCAATTATTGCGAATTAAATAAATTGGACCTTAATCCATCTAAGTGTTCACTTTTGTCATTCTGTCGTCAGTCAGCCCACATTCCATCAGAATATCGACTAAAGGGTCAGAATTTACAGAGACTTACGAAAGTGCGGGATCTTGGGGTGATCCACGATTCGAAGCTTCTCTTCGATGAGCATATTGATGAAATTATTAAGAAAGCCTCGAAAGCACTGGGATTCATCATGCGAACTTCAGAAAATTTTAAGGACATTAAAACTATTAAGATTTTATACTGCACGTTTGTTAGGAGTATCTTAGAATATGGATCAGAGATCTGGAATCCCCGCTATAAAAAGTACACAAATAGAATCGAGCAACTACAAATGAAATTTGTTAAGTTTTTGTGTTTTCGTCTAAAGCTACCGTACTCCTCTACTATTTACCTTAATCAATGTGCACGATTCCACTTGCTTCCTTTATACAAACGTCGTGAAATTGCTGACATTATTTTTTTAATAAAACTTATTACTAATAAAATTAACTCTCCGGAACTACTTTCTAAAATTAATTTCATTGTACCATTGAAATCAGTACGGCACTACACACCTATTCAACTACCTCTGGTATCCACAAATTACTGTCAAAATGCTTTCCTGTGGCGCGCGAGTAAAGGCTTAAATAATTTGTGTAGACAGAGCGATTTTGATGTATTCTGTTCGGGTGTGGTGGTGGCGAGGCGATTATTGAACCAGAATTTCTTTGCATTGTTTAGTTGATATATGTATATGTAATGTTCAAAAAAGGTTATGTAATAATATCTTGACGTGCAACTACTCTGTCCGCATGATATGTTTATTTATGTACTAGTTCTTATACGTGAAGACCTTTCATTAGCCAAATGTTGTTTAGTTCAATTTGCTATGTGTTGTTATTTGTGCTGTTGGTTTTCCGAATATTAAATAAATAAATAAATAAATAAATATACCGACCGATTGTGGGTTCGATTCTCGCTCGGGATGGATATTTGAATTTCTACAAATATTTGTTTCCAGTTTGGACGTCTGCCCTTGTGGGTCTCATCGCCGTGCCTCGGAGAGCACGCTGTCTGACCCGGTCGTTATCACACCCACAACAACACAACACCTGATAGCGATCGTAACTCATAGCAGGGGGATATATCCGCCAACCCGCAGTATGTCCAGCGGGATGTTACTGGCTGTAGCGTATGGTATATTTTTCTTTTTCTACTTTGTCCCCCGTTCACATCATCTCTCACTACTAAGGGTTGACTGGTAAAAATCTCTTTTAGATTAAAGATAATTTCGCCTTTGCAAGACCCTAATGACATCATCATCATCATCATTTATCATCATTTCAGCCTACCACAGTCCACTGCTGGACATAGGCCTCCACAAGTTCACGCTAAAAATGGCGTGAACTCATATGTTTTGCCCAGTCATCACCATATAATGACAATAGTAAAATTATTTGGTGCAATAAAGAATAATAATAAAACAGGTTACCAGTAAGTATTAATACAAAATAAAGTATAAACTTCAACCACAATAGCACGACGAAGGCCACGTGTAATGTTATTACTAGTGAACAGAATCATAAACTATGTTTGAGACGCTACTGTTTATGCTATTTGATGACACATTGGCCATTGGTGATTTCGATGTCCGTTGATGACAAATGTTTGTATGAGCTATATTTATGTTTGTAGTAGTTTCGGCATGTGTGTTTCTGTTTTTACCGGCAAAGCTTTTTCAATCTATTAAGGTTGTTTATATTCTATTTTTTTAATTAGTTTAAAAGTTCAACATTGAACGGTTCGTATGTAAAATGAATCGTTTTTCGAATATAGAAACAGAATAAAATATAAAGCTACGAGTTTTCTTTTACCTTCGTAATAATTTATACATCAGTGCCTTGTCAATTAGCAGTTTAATAAGACATGAGAATAGTTCCCAGCCGAGCGAGGTAATCTTTTATATAATTATTATATTACGGCACATAATTATGTAACACTGACGCAAACATAAAATATATAAAGAGCTTATTCCGATTTTCATATAGGAAATGTTAAGATCTTGGCGTGTTCCCAGTTTTTATTGAAAGCGCCTCTGTAGCGGAAGGATGTTAGCGCGAACCGCGCTTAACACGTTGGACGC
Source organism: Melitaea cinxia (assembly GCF_905220565.1). Lineage (NCBI taxonomy): Eukaryota > Metazoa > Arthropoda > Insecta > Lepidoptera > Nymphalidae > Melitaea > Melitaea cinxia. The sequence goes on from NC_059422.1 coordinate 6,034,450, forward strand.
CATGACGGACACCATATGTCCGACAGCATACTTTCGCCTGGGGCCACACCAATAAATCGAGAATCGTCAAAAAATTGTTAAGGTGTTTTTCTGCAAATATTGTCAGCGAAAACCTCAAAAATAATGGGCGACTGACGGAAACAGTTATTTACCCATTATTTTCCAAGATCTCAAGTGGCAGACACCAGCTATAACATTTTTGGAAACAATTTGTTAAAAAGCCTATAAATTCAAAGTGTTTTCGATTTTTTTTTTTGTGCTATGTGGCCTTATTGCACTGTGAGGCCGCGCGGGTCACTTGCCTTAGTAAAAACAGTCGAAACACTGTCTGTCGGCTCCCTAGAGGCTTCTGAAGTGATCGAGGGCATGCGGACACATGGTGTCCGACACGGCCTCTTGGACCCAATATAATGGCAGTCACATGGTGTCCGTCGCGGCCCACTGGACTAAACATGGTTTTTGGTCTGGCGTTCAACGTGTTAAGACTCTTCAGACTGTATGCGTTGCAAATTTTCATATTCATATTTTTTTTTTCTTAATTATAAGTGTTTGTTTTTGAAGGTAATGGTTAACATTTCGAGCGCCACGGTATAAAAGGGGTACTTTTATAGTGCTAGGCTTTACAAAAGGTCATTGAATACGGACAATACATAAGTTTTATCTAATATATAAAATTCTCGTGTCGCGGTTTTTGTAGTTAAACTCCTCCGAAACGGCTTGATCGATTCTCATAAAATTTTTTTTGCATATTGGGTAGGTCTGAGAATCGAACATTTTCCACCCCTAATTTTTTTTTAATATTATAGATAAATTATTAATTTTTTATTTTATTATGATTTGGCGCTGAAAAATACTAAATTTTCAACTTCTACCTCCAACCTCTATTTTTAAATAGCGTTTAGCGGCATGACAAAGTTTGCCGAGTCAGCTCGTTTTTATATAAATTTTGATTGCAAGAGAAGAAGAAGATTACAAAAACCAAATAACCATGAGTTCAGATTTAAATTGGTTCTAAACATGTTGTTTTATCTTAGGAAACGAGTCGGTCATTTCGCATTTAGTTTGTTACATAAAAATACAATATAATAAAATAATATAAAACAACTAATATTTTTATTCATTGTCATCCTCATAATTACAGCAATATAGCGTGTTTAAAGCGATAAATAATCAGGAAAAACCCTGGTTAACGTTTGCATTGACCAAACAGGACATAACATGAACATATTTAGAAATAAATCATATATTCAACTATTAAAAATAGAGACAACTACATTCCTCATCTTTTATAAATTGTGGTAAAATATTCCTCATAGAATTATTAATCAGAATTTGTTCATTGAGGCGTTAACGGAAAAGATGTCCACTGAACAAAATAATAGCTGATTATTAGATATCAATACGTATTTTATTGGTAAATATGTAGAAATTAGTATATTATTGAAAAAAAAAAATCGCCTTCTTTAGAGGTTTGGTCATAGTAACTGCCTGCTTTACCTACTAGTAATTGGTGGATTCGTGGCTCGTGACGCTTTGTATAAGCAGTGCATATGTCTTGCATTTATGTTTCCGGACACCCTGCTCTATATTTTACACTAATGAACGTGACCGTTGAGTTTGCAGCATTTTATTTATATTAAACTAGCTGCCCGGACAGACTTCGTTCTGTAATAAGTTAATAGTAAAATTATTATTTTTTGGGTATGAAAACCATCCGAGGGCCTTAAGAATCATCCAAAAAAAAATTTGCCGAATTGGTCGAGCCATTCTCAAGTTATGTGCTTAGCAAAATTCATTTTTATTTATATAGAAAGATTAAACAAAATTCACCCAAAAGTTAAGCAAACAAAAAAGTTTTAAAAGACGCGCGTACTAATCGCTATCAGTGTGATGATACATCATCGGAATAAATTCATTACAACATTCCAGTCTTCGTCTACATACAAGATATAAAACGTAACTCCTCTTCACTCTGTACTAAAGAAACGATCAAAATAACACCTTAAACAAACGACATTAAGATAACATTAGTCTGCCAGAGTCGTTTTGTATGGATTAATTGTGGTATTTCTAGAGACAGGAACGCGAAATTAAAACTGACAACAACATGACCGGCTACGTCTTGCGGTTTTTCCTGCATAGCTTTCTATCCCTTGGGAATGTCGAGATAAAAAACAGCCTGTGCGTTCATCTGGATCGCTGGTCTTCTAAGTATTAAGCATCAACGCCATCGCTTTAGTAGTTTTTGCGTAAATAAGTAACAAACATCCGTTTAAGTTTTCTCAATTTAGAAATTCTACAGTTTTAGAACTGCTCTGAAATTAAACTATTGTGAAAAAAAGGAACGCCGTATAGTAACAAATCTTAATATATATAAATCTCGTGTCACAATGTTTGTCCTCAATGGACTCCTAAACTACTTAACCGATTTTAGTCAAATTTGCACACCGTGTGCAGTTTGATCCAACTTAAAAGATAGGCTATATTTTATTTTGATATATTATGTTATTATTATATTTCAGAAAAAAATAAGGTGATACGAAGTTCGCCAGGTCAGCTAGTATTCTATGTAATACAAATGGCATGGGTAACTAAGAGCCGTGGATGTTGTTAATATAATTTAAAAAAAAAGTTTTCTCATTCATAATATCAGTAGGATTAAAATTGTCATGTACGAAAAAAAAAAACACTAAATCACGAACTTCCTTACGCTTTTTGTTTGTTTATCTCAAAAAAAGTTCTAACCCTTCAAAAATAGAAGTTATTTATTACAACGTTTAACGAGTTTCGTAAAGGAGTGTTGAAAACAACTATTATTTTCGATGTGAAAATTAATTAAGATAATTATATAACCGCAAGGGCGTAGGTAGAAGTGGAGGAGATAGAATGGGGGTGAGCGGCCCACCCTCTAAGAAGCGAAGAATTATTTGTATTCAAGAGACGAACTTTGTTTTTGTCGCGAGACTAATATAATTATATGTACCTACGCGTGGGTGGACAACCGTACTGGTGTAATATTGACGAAAGATCCTGCAAACGTGACGATAGGAAGTGTAATTACCGCTTGAGCTGGGTATTTGTTGTGTTTGTTAGTATTTATTTCTGGTTTGGGTGTTTGTCATGATGAGCCCTCAAATATTGCCTTGGAAAGCATGAAAAACCATTGCGCTCGATCATTAATCACAAATCTTTTTACTACATATTAAGAAATTCAAAAGCAGTAAGGATTATATTGTTTGACTAGCTGACCTGGCGAACTTCGTATCACCTTATTTTTTTCTGAAATATAATAATAACATAATATATCAAAATAAAATATAGCCTATCTTTTAAGTTGGATCGAACTGCACATGGTGTGCGAATTTTATTATAATCGGTTAAGTGGTTTAGGAGTCCATTGAGGACAAACATTGTGACACGAGATTTATATATAGTAAGATTTCCATTCAAGGAACAGTGCAACTACAAATTCCATCTTGCTATCTAGTATGCTCTAGAAATTCTTACGCTCGTACATGACAAATCAAACGTGCAAGGAATTTAAATTATCTTATTCACACAGCTAGACGATGTTCTTTATTGCGGACTGACATTTAAAATTTAAATTTAATCGCAGGTTTTCTGAAACCTTACTAATTTCTCATGCCGTAAGAACAATCTTCAAAGTATTAGGAAAAATTTTAAACCAAAAAAAAAAAGCTGAATTGGTCCAGCTCGTCATGTGTTGACTCATTTTATTTAAATGTAGACTATATATATATACTTATTTTTTGATATACAAAATGATCGGCAAACAAGCGTGCGCCTACAACAACAGAAGCATCGCAATCGCTTTGCCGGCCCTACCCGCAATCAGGAGCTCTGATCAACTTACTCACCACAGAAACACAACACCGCTTGAAAGCTGTAGGTATCTTCTGTAAGGTTGAGGTACTTCCCTAAGTCGGGCTGCTCCAGATCTTAAACAGGATATTTCCTATTGTGCTCTACCTCAGTATTATATATATATATATATATATATATATATATATATATATATATATATATATATAGTCTACATTTAAATAAAAAGCCATAATAGTAACAATGTATAATTATCCAATATTTCGTTGAGGCTAGCATCTACGGGAAGTAAAACGTGTACGGCATGCTGACAGCGGCTTTAGTGGGCATGACGTAGGCGTTTATACGTAGGCAGGGGTGAGCCACCCCACAGAAATCCTAGTGTGCCTACCCCTTGAAGCGATCAATAACGATGAAATCAAAACAATATTTATTCAGCTAGTTTCTCATCTCCGAAACGAAATTATATCGAATAGGGAGTGGCAAAAAATTATCAATTATCCTTTTACAATAATATATCATATGTGCCGTTTTTTAGCTTATCAAGTTGTATTAAAACAAAATAACCATTCAATTGATTACATGTTATTTCAACGCTAATTAAGGTGATTTCAACGTTAATCAGTAAGGAACGACGGCAATATATCATTTTTTAAAAGTATTTTTTTATTTAAACTACTATAATTTCTACGAGTATGTAAATAAAAATGAAATGAAATGAAAACATTTATTTCGTCATAAGGTGATATACACACTTAACAAAAGTCAAAATAATGTCATTTACAAAAATAAAAATACAAATAAATTTAAAAAAAAACTCGACAATAATTAAGGCAAAGTTAAGGCAGCAAAAAAATCAGACAATAAAATAAAAATTTATATCTTAACATTGGGTGGGTACAGTACAAACTTGGGTAATATACCCAGTATTATTTGCAACCTTAACTTAGTCGAAATAATCAAAATATTAAGTTAATTTAAATTTCTAATGTCTCAATAGACATTACCTTCTTATTATGTCCGCGGCTTTATTAAATATTACAATAAATAAGATAAACTAATGTCCCTAGTGTAGGCAGAGAGAAAAAAAAGCCGGAGAAAAAAATCTCTCGGTACTCTTTTAAAAATTTAAAGTCATATACAAGACAAAAAGTAACAGTATGACCATGAAATGATCAGGACAAACACGAGACAGCCAATCGTGTGTGTCGGAACCACCACATGTCACCTGCTCACAATATTTTAACTATATCTATTTACAGATTGAGATCAAAGACATAGCCTGGTCAAGCTTTATTTAATCCCATGCCTATTTATCATTAAGATATCCATTGATGTTATAATAGGCTTTACTACATAAAGTTCGCTTAGTAATTTTTTTAAACTTCAGTAAAGGCAGAGGTTGAAGCGCAGCCGAAATCTTATTGTATAATAAGATAGACATTCCTGTAAAGGAACTACGTCTTTTCCTGAGCCGGCATTTAGGAAATATTAATTTGTGGTCGTTCCTGAGTATTATATCATGTGAGGCATGTTGATCACTACGATTAACATATAAATGCGTATTTTTCCGTATGTACATTATATTTTCATAAATATACTGCGATGCAAAGGTCGGGATGTTAGAGATTCTTTAGATCCCATTTTGTAAATATAACGGATGGCCCTTTTCTACAAAATAAAAATAACATTAATATCAGCCGCATCGCCCCATTGCAAAATGTCACAGGACATTATACTATGGAAGTAGCTGAAGTAAACTAATCTAGCTGTATCGACATCTGTTAATAACCTTATCCTTTTAACCGCGTACGCTGCAGAACTCAGTGTATCCGTCAATTGACAGATATGGGGTCCCCACTGCAACTTTGAATCAATGGTGATTCCTAGAAAAACGGTTGAGTTAACTAAGTTCAACTTATCACCATTGAGTTTTGGATGCATATCAATTGGTTTTATATTTGGAGCAAAAAATTTGATACAATTAGATTTTTTACTATTGCGAAGTAAGTTATACACACTAAACCAGTGCACCAGTTTAGAGAGAGCATTGTTTACATCGTCATAGTTGTTTTCTTGTCTACGTAATTTAAATATTAATGAAGTATCATTAGCAAACAATACAATCTCATGCTTCTTCTCTACTAAATACGGTGAATGAATGTTGCTAAGCGCATAGTTCGAGAATGGCTCAAACAATTCGGCTAATTTATTTTTTTGTATGTTCCTAAAGGCCCACGGAAGGTTTTAATTATTAGAATATTAATAATAATAATAATAATAATTTTTAATATTAACTTTTGACACAACGAAGTCTGTCCGGGCAGCTAGTTTTTCATAAAAAAACATTTTCTCTGGCAGTCTATATTACCGAAGCTTATTCTAATTTATTGATGGGTTAAATCTCTTCAAATAGGCTCTATAACTGCACGTTACCATTGATAAGACTAACAAGTTAGCATCCGGTAAACATAAATATGAATCTATGAAGTATCAAATATATCATAACTTAAAATAGGTGAAACAGTAAAGTACTTCTATTTTGTATAGAAACGTGATCAATACCACTAAAACAGGAAGCTCTATGTATCGATAATACCTTTTACGTAAACAAGATATGAATCATTATGTTTAAGAATCACCTGAACTACCTGTGTGAGTAATATTGAATCATTTCTAAAAGGAGTTTACATACACTATAGTTTGTTTCCGACTTTGCTCGCGAACACTTAGAAATATTTTTGTTTTGTTTTTTATTACAAGGGAGACAAACAAGCCGATGAAGTGATGTTTGCCGATGATGCATGTATGATCAAGCTGATGATGTGATGTGTGGAGTTGTGAGCACGTTGCCAGCCTTTGGGGAAAAAATGTTACTAAGTAGGTACATTCGACGCTTGAAAACCACTAAGTTTTGAAAAGTTTGTGGTTGAAGTATCGCATCTTAAAAGTAAGTTCTTACAAGTTCTTTAAAGTTAAGATTCTTACAGGAGCTGTTCTGTCTCGCGAACTTTCCATACGCGTGAAATTTATATAACCGATGGATTTTTGAAAATTTACCACTTTTCGTAACTATATTTATTCCGGAAGAAACTTCTACAGAATCGTGAATATGTTCTGAAGTTAGAGTAAGATCAAGAAGATATAGGGTTTCATTTTATATATTTAGAAACTTAACAAATTTCTAAAAACCACATTGCCAGTTGGATACCCTTAGAAATCCATTTACATTATATAGTTACGCGTAATAACAATTTAAACATTTTTCATTATAAGCACATTTATGTTATTGAATACAAAAATCTATAAGATACAAGGGGGTCTATTTCATAAATCAAGGGGGTCCAAACAAAATTATTTTTATTGTGGCAGAGCCCAGATGGTCGACTCGTGACAACAGCTGCAGATGATAATTGATTAAAGCTCATATACTACACAAAAGTTCATGTTAAAATCTCACAGAAAAGCGTTCGAATATTATAGAAAAGTAAATATCTTCCAGAGATAAGTCCACCGTGATTAACTACAATCAAGTTTGCTCGAAACCAAAAAAACGACTACTATTTACATAGACAAGTAATACAACGTAGGTAGTCGAAAAAAAATCAAATCGAATTGACAACCTCCTGCTTCTTTTGAAGTCAGTTTAAAATCAAATACAAATCACTCCATTAAAGTTTTAAGCGCGATAAAGAATATACATAGGGATGTATATTCCACCAGCGTCTGTGTTTCCGGAAAACTATAACCTGGGGATCTTTAAGTCGCGAGTGAATAGGTTACTTCTAGGTAAGCGTGCTCCATCTTAGACCGCAGGTAAAATAGTGGTCAAACGCAAGTCTATCATTGTATTAAAAAAAAAATACATACTATAACTATACAAGTTTGAGAACGTTTAGACCAAGACTATGAAACAAGCTACTTAATATTTTCGTTATATGCTATTATTTACATTTATCTGAAATCGATAAACTTATAATCGACATCTGCTACTATGATTAAATAAAAATGAACGTTTCAAAGTATTTTGATTCGTACATTCACAGAAGTTGTGTGCTTGACGAGTGCGACACTTCTAAAATAGACTTGATTAAGTTTCTAGGAGTTTTTAGTAATTAATATTAAGTTTTTGTATTATAATAACAAAAAAAAAAAAAAAAAAAAATACAAGAATTCTTTTATCGTATCAAAAGTCCGACTGGAACCACGAGTGATATCTTCTAACTATCGATTATCGATATCAAACCATGTTTTTTTCTATTCGTACGGATATACTTTATAATAATACTCGATGACCTCGCAAACTTTGTTTTTCCATACATGTTATAAGCCCCCTAACCCCCCCCTCCCCGTATAACTTAGGGGGGTGAAAAATAGATGTTATTCGATTCTCAGACCTACCCGATATGCACACAAAATTTCATGAGAATCGGTCAAGCCGTTTCGGAGGAGTTTAACTACAAACACCGCGACACGAGAATTTTATATATTAGATTACCAAATTAAAATCATTCTCACACATAGAAACGCCAAAACTATATACAATTTCAAAAGTCTTAAAATTGTACCTATCTTATACTATTAGTATAAAGAAATAAAGTTTCTAACTTTGTTTGTTTGTAGGGGGTAATCTTCGCAAATATTGACCCGATCACGAATTTTTTTTTTATTAACAGAAAGCTACACTATTCAGGAGTGACATAGGCTATATTAGACATATTGATTTAAAGGAAAATTCAGTGAAAAACCTTATATAAAATTCTCGTGTCACAATGTCAGTTACAATACTCCTCCGGAACGGCTGAATCGATTTTTATGAAATTTTGTCGGCATATTGGGTAGGTTTGAGAATCGGCCAACATCTATTTTAATACCCCTAAATGATAAGAGTGACCCAACCCTATATATATTTTTATTTTTTTGACAAAATTTTATATTTTCATTTTATTATGATTTGGCATTGAAAAATACATACAACCCTAAATTTTCATCCTTCTACCACCAACCTCTATTTCTTAATAGCGTTTAGTGGCAAGAAAACGTTTTCCGGGTCAACTAGGCTATCTATACTAATAAACTAGCTGTGCCCGCGCGATTTCGTCCGCGTGGAATGTAACGATAAAGTTATTTATAGTTCAGTTCGCAGAGTTACAAAATAAATAAATTTCTAAAATAAAAGTAGCCTAAGCTATTCCTTCTTATATCAGCTATCTACCAGTGAAAGTCCCGTCAAAATCGGTCCAGCCGTTTTTTATTAATTCCACGCGGACAAAGTTGCGAGCACAGCTTGTATATTATAAAGTTATTAAAAAGAATTATATACTTTGCCAAATGTCAATTCAAAAATGCTTTTGAAGCTATTGAGTTACAAAAATCTTTATTTTAAATGCTATTCAAAAATGCTTTTGAAGCTATTGAGTTACAAAAATCTTTATTTTAAATGCTATACCTACGTACAACATGTAACAGTTGTAACATGTAAACAGTGTTTACGTGTAAACACTGTGTACGGTATTAATTTCAGTTGGTTAGTTTTTTTCTATATTCGACGTATTGTTCTTTTAGATGCCACTTTTGTTTTTATACCTCATTAATACGACATTACGACTACCAAAGGACCGATGCGACTTCCAAACAAGAAAAAAGTAATTTCGCGGTTTCGTGGTTTTAGGTCTTGTCGCTGTGAATGATTTTAAAGAACCATCGCAATACTATGATTTGTTTCGTCTATTGTACTTTGAATAGAATGTCAGAAATTCGTACATATTTTTCGATCATTTTTGTAAAAAAAAATCTAGTTCAATTACATCGATAAGTAATACAATGTGGGTAGGCGTAAAAATAGTTAAATACGCATCATTAGAGATAACTGAAACAGTAATCACGAGATCTCGATCACATTTCACAACATGACAGGCACCAGCTTTCGTTTATAAAAAGAATCATTAATCGATACACCCAGTAAAAACTGAAGTAATAGACCAGAATACGGTCGAATTGAGAACCGCCTCTTTTGAGGTCGGTTTATAAACAAGAAGAGTAATTGTAGATCTTATCACCAGAATCTACATTCAGAATGGATGCTAGTTTCACATTCACGGTAGGTGATTAATTAATTAAATAATAATGTTATTTGTAAAACGATGATTTATAAGCGCTTGAAGAAGCCTACTTGAAAAAAAAATATATTTACGATTCTGAATATATAAACATAGGTATAATTACATTCATATCGCGGAAGTGGAACCGCGTCTCCGTGATTCCGCCCAAACGTGTCGAAGGAACATATTATATTCATAGATCTAAAGCTAAAAATACAAATTATTCCATATGTTTTTGGCAATGAAATAAGTTGCCTGATACACAAACAAACGAAATTAGGCACTTCACCCAAATCAGTATGTTTGCTTGAAAAATTACTAGCAATTCGACTAAATTACTCGTCTAGTGCGGACAGACCATTAGTCTACTCCATTTCATATACGCGTAACTCAACCGGAGTTGTAGACGAAGCCTTTTACAGATCACTGTGTGGGAAAATAACGAGAGGTCGACGGACAGCATCGGTCAAGAATATCGTCTTAAGGACACATTATACCACATATAATGAATGACAGGATCACGTTGGAAACATATCGTAACGTATGGCTCACCTGATGGTAAGCAAGCTGCTCCGCTGTTTTCTACGTCATAAAAGTGTATAAAACGACTTTGTTTACCAATAAGTAATAGTAATCTAGTGTTTACTACACGGTTTCTGTCGTGATACGTTTCGAGTTAAGGATTTGTTGTGATTTAGTGATAAAACATTGAAATTCTGAGTGTTGTGCGGGTACTTATAAATATTATATCAAAGAACATAATCTAAACTAACCAGTGGTTGAATACGATATAATTTGGACCTTGACCAACTAATTTGTTATGTATTCTCAATTGTGGGGCTAATTTTTGTTGAATCGGTTTGATCACAAATGTCCGATTGGTGATGTCCACAAACTGCTTTAATATACTGCATCTATCCGAGATCAAATCACGCAATACCCTTCACTTAGTTTTTTTTTTTTTTGTTAAATATATAATTGTAAATATTAAGTTTATAATCTCTGTCATTGTTTCGTAGTTTTTTTTTTTTCTTTTACTTTCTTGTAACTAAGTCATTTGTATTATTTTTGTGTATAATTTTTTTTTCTCATTTTGTAACTATTATTATTGATATTGTCATTCTTCTTTTAAATTTTTTTATATTTATTATACGTATAGATTTATTTATTTTTTAATATTAAATACAAACTTTTTTTAACCTTCTTGGGAAATAATGTCTCCAAAAAAGGTTAACAACGAACTGTTGTGGGGATGCTGTGATATCGGATTGCAAGATAATAATTATACCCAATGTGCTAAGTGCTCTAAAGCGTTCCACTACGAATGCCTATCTGTCTCGAGCAATGTCAGCGACAACAAATCTACAACCTTAAAGTGGATATGTCCTCTTTGCACCCAAAAATGTAGTAATAACGATAGTACCCCTGTTCGTTATAATCCAAATATTACCATGAGACCGGGTAAGAGACAGGCATTGAATTCACCACCGAATATCTCAAATGACCAACCCATAACTAAGAATGAAATGCAAGAAATTATCGAAAATGTCATGATGGATATGCAAAAAAAATTTCGTGACTCCATTGGAGATATTTTGACGAAAGAATTAAAACCATTGAAAGAAGAAATTTGTGAAATGAAGGAATCTATGAATTTTATAAACCATAAATACGAAACCATCATACAGGATAACGGGGATACTAGGGACAAATTGAGACAATTACAAGAAGAAAACGGATCAATGCAGTCTAAAATTGATGACCTTACCAGTCGAGTGAACCAGTTGGAGCAAAATTCACGGATGACTAATATTGAGATTCAGTGTATGCCCGAAAAAAAAGATGAAAATTTACTGAATCTTGTAATTGAACTAGGCAAAACAATTAACTGTAATATCTCGGAAGACAACCTTGCGCACTACACTCGTATTGCTAAACTTAAAAAAGACTCCGTTCGACCCAGGTCAATCATAGTGCAATTTAACTCCTCAAAAAAGAGAGACCAATACTTGGCAGCGGCAATCAAATATAATAAACTCAATCCAAACGACAAACTTAACAGCTCGCACGCCGGGCTACCTGGACCTAAGTCGCCAATTTTCATCTGCGAACACCTCTCTGCTACAAACAAGGCCTTACACGCAGCAGCTAGACAAGCTGCTAAAGACAAGGGGTACAAATACGTTTGGGTGCGGAGTGGACGTGTCTATATGCGAAAAACAGAACACTCAGAGTATAAGATCATTAGGAATATTAACAGTTTGAATAATCTACCATAATTTTTGTTATCATTATTGTACCCTTTTTTATAGTTAGTTGTAAAAACGTTATGCATGTATTAATTTTAGTAATTGATAATAATGTTCCAAATATATTACCAAAATGTTCGCGGATTGCGAACTAAAACTCACAATTTTCTTAATGCAATTAGTTGTTCAGAATATGATGTAATAATTCTTACCGAAACTTGGCTGAACGGCACTGTTTTGGACGGAGAGCTATTTGATGACAGGTATATAGTATATAGAAGGGATCGGGAAAGTGCGGGTATAAATAATCACAAGGAGGGGGGAGGTGTTCTTATTGCCGTTTTAAAAAGGTATGTCTCGACTCGCAAAGTCGAGTGGGAATGTAAATGTGAGGATGTTTGGGTTATGTTGGATTTAACAATTAATCATAAGACTCATAAAATGGCTCTCTGTGCAATTTATTTACCACCTCCTGTTAGTAAGGCTAAGTTGGAGTATTTTGTGAATAACTGTACATCAGTGCTTGAACTTCAAAACAAAATTTGTAGTGAGACTTTATACTGTATTGTTGGTGATTATAACCTGAGTGGGATTGATTGGAGCTTGGTAAATGATTTATCCAGTGATTACGTCGTACGTCCCCTCTGTCGGAGTCTGATTGATTTCTTGCACATGAATAGCTTATCTCAGATAAATTGTATACCAAATTCATCTGGTAATCTCCTGGACCTGATTTTTACTAACATACCACCCACGCAATGCGACGTGGTGGCATCTTCGGATATCTTAAGTAGAGTTGATAGGCTTCATCCCCCGCTTGAGATTTCACTTTTCGAGATACATGAAACGAGTCTCAAATACAATCCTAATGGTAGGCTATTGAATTTTAACAAAGCTAACTACGTACAAATAAGAGATGAACTATCTAAAGTTGATTGGGATGGGCTTATTGATCAAACAATGGATGTAAACCAAATGGTAGAAATTTTTTATTCTATTGTGTATAGGGTTATCAATGATTTTGTTCCTAAAAAATTGCTTACTACTAAGTTATCAGCACCATGGCATAATAAAACCTTTAAAAAAATAATACGTGAAAAGATCAAGATTAGAAAACGATATAAAAAATATAAGAATCCGCTAGATGAGATAGAATTAGCACTTTTGAGTAAACGCTGCAAGGAATTGGCAAAGTCATTGTACAAAAATTATATAAATTTATTAGAATCTAATATTAAAAGAAACCCCAAATTATTTTGGTCTTTTACGAACTCAAAAAAAAATTGTAAAAGCAAGTATCCAAACACAATGACTGACGGTGTCGTGATGACTTCCAATGGTGTAGAGATTTGTAATCTTTTTGCGTGTCAATTTGCTGCTACGTACAATGTGAACCGCAATAGTAGTGGTGGTAATAGCCTCGACACAGTGTCTGATTATTGGAAAAATGTTGGTAACTATAGTCTAGAGTTAAATGTCCCCTTTATTACCCAACATAGTATATTAAGAAAAATAAAGTCATTAGATCGAAATAAGGGCCCAGGGCCTGACGGCATTCCAACAATATTTGTTACAGCCTGTGCTAACGAGTTAATGTTTCCTCTTTTTCTGATATTTAATAGGTCTCTTCAAACAGGCGTTTTCCCTATTAAATGGAAATCTGCGAAAATAGTGCCTGTTTACAAGTCTGACAAGGTAGAAGTAGTTTCAAACTACAGACCTATCTCAATTCTATCAGTGTTTCCCAAAATCTTTGAGGCACTTGTGTACCCTTTCATATTTAATCATTTAAGTCACCATCTTTCCGACCATCAGCATGGCTTCGTAAAATCAAGGTCGACGTGCACAAATCTAGCTCTATTCACTGACACCCTTGTTGAGGCAATGGACAGAAATAGGGAAATTGATGTCCTATATACTGATTTCAGTAAGGCATTTGACAGAGTTTCGCATGACATACTTATACGCAAATTATCGGCCTATGGAATTGGTGGATCGCTTCTTCCTTGGATCAAGTCGTATTTACAACATCGTAGCTTCTATGTAGTTGTCAATGGCTACCACTCATCTTCCTACGAGATAACTTCAGGAGTACCACAGGGCTCTCATCTTGGTCCGCTTCTGTTTGATATCTTTGTTAATGACATTCCAGGTTGCTTCCTTCACTCCACCCCATTTATGTATGCCGACGATCTGAAGATCCTTAAAACTATTGACTCCATCGATGACGTGAAATTGTTACAAAGCGACATAGACCGTTTGGTCGTGTGGTGCCAGCTTAATTGTATGGAAATAAACACTAAAAAGTGTTATCATATGAGGTTCTCAAGGAGAATTAATACACTCGAATCGGAGTATTATATTGGGGGGAATATGATACAAAAGACAAATATTATTAAGGACTTGGGTGTTTTGTTTGACAGGAAGTTAACCTTCACGGATCACATTGAGTATATCTCCAAAAGAGCTAATCGCATGTTAGGTTTTTTGATTCGTAATGTAAGAGTTTTCAAAAATAATAGTACAAGAATTATTCTTTACAATAGTTTAGTTCGAAGTTTGACTGAGTACTGTAGTGTTGTTTGGAGGCCTCATTTTGCAGTTCATACTTTGAAATTGGAGCGCATACAAAAGCGATTTGTCTCATACTTGGCATTCTGGAACAAAGTTTCAAGGGAAACGCTGTCCTATAAAAAACGATTAATTTTTTTTAAAATGATCTCATTGGAAAACCGCAGAATTTTACTTGATTGTTCTTTTCTTTTCAAAATTTTACAAAACGCCATAAATTGTCCACAGCTGCTTGAGAGGTTCCAACTCCGTGTGCCGAGAACTTATCCTCGTACTCCTATTACTCCGCTGTGCCCGCCCTTTCGCAAAACAACTCTGGGTGCCAACTCATTGGTACCGAGGTTATCTAGACTCCTTAACGAAACTAAAATCGACGTCTTTGCCGACTCATTTACCAAGCTCAGACGGGAATTGTGCGAGACATGGAGGAATTGTTGTTAAGATGGCTACTTCTTATGTATGATTGGTGACTGTTGATTTTTATACATTTTAAATATATTTTTTTTTTTAATATTGGAATGTAACGCTTCTTTTTGCATGTGGTGTTCACCTTAATAAATTGTAACACTTAGCTCTAAAGTATTTATTAAGATTAGGTTTACGTTATTGTGTAATTAGTGTTAACAATTACTGGTGATCCTAAATAAATAAATAAATAAATAAATAAACCTTTGAAGTTTACGGGTTGATTTCTGTGCATCCTGTTTATTGATACCTAGTTTTTTCTACTAGGGGCTTCGCCCACGATTTTGGCTATTCCGTTTTCTCTCATTAAATATAAACTGTATGTTATTCAGTGACAATGTAGAATTCTACAACAAAAACCATCTATATACGAAAAATTATATTAGAAAAACAAAAATTCGAAAAAATGGCGGTCTCATCGCTAATAGCCGGACTACCCAAAAGGGTAGGGTGATGGAGATTTGTTCAGTCGCTATAGCGACTGACAGGCTGACGATGGCGATTCAAACCGGGCTATGATAAATGTTTGTAAAGGCTATGGTTTGTCGTGGTCTAGACGTTGGTGTTTTGTTTTCAGATTTCTAAGGAATGGCTTATTCCTACTGGGGGTCGATGCATGTGGAAAAGCTTAATATTAGTATACATCATATTGCTAATTTCAAATTCATTTAATGAAATAAATGAACAATTTTCATAGTAAATTTTTCATTAGTATAAAATACTAGTAGTATCTCGCTGGTTTACTTCACTACGTACGTGGTGTTACTTCTTGATATTGCTCCATTTTAATGATGTATGTGAAAGAGCCATTAAAATAGTTTAATAGTTAGATTACATTTATCAAAAAAAAATCTATATTCTTTCATACATTCAGCTTGTAACATTCCACTACTGGGCATAGGCCTCCTTCTCAATGTAGGAGAAGGATTGGAGCTTAATCCACCCCGCTGCTCCACTGCGGGTTGGCGGATCAATATATAATAGTTTAACAATTACAAATAAAATTATCTCTTTGTAAAATTTCTATAGAAGTATCAAAATAAATATTTAATGTTTTGAAATATTTATTGAACGTTTCACAGGCAGAAACTTTTTCCTCAAATAAACAATATACATTTTTAATTATCTATAATATAAAAATGAGTCGCTGAATGTGTTGCTAAGCGCAAAACTCGAGAACGGTTGGACCGATTTCGTTGATTCTTTTTTTAAAATATTCCTTGAAGTACGAGGATGGTTCTTACGGAGAGAAAAATTCTAAAAAAAAAAATTAAATTTCTGAAAAAGTCTAAAAACAACACATTTCTATACTCCCATACAAAAGATTTATGATAATACTTAAAAGTCAATTTGAACTTTAATACCATACGATAAAGTTTGTGTTAGTCGATACGAAGTTCGCCGGGTCAGCTAGTTATTTTATAAAGCCCGTTAAATTTTATACTTCAATCGGTACTGGCAACAGTGTATTTTGAGGTAAACACGTTAAATAATTTTGTTTTCAAACAGAAAATCCATACAGCTTGAACGGGGCTTGATTAAAAATAAAAACCAACGCCTTCCCGCCAAAGGGTTCCAAATAGGGTTACCTACTTGATAGTTTTAATTTCGGAAAATTTATAAAAAATATTTTACCTATCCGTTTACCTCGAAATTTTTAAGTGTTTTTTTTTTAAATTGAAACTAGACAAAGCATTTTCACGTCCAAAAATATTTTTTTCCAAATAAGACCGAAAATTGTCTTAATTTATTTTAATTTAAATTTTTTAGGTATACTTAGGTTTTAGGTAATAATGACAAGTTTGGCCGATATTCTACCAACACAGTTGTTTTTCTAAGATACCAAAGTTCACATTTGCATACGATGATTCAACAAATAAAGACTCCATTCGGTCATGATGTCAGTGTATTTTTAAGAAATATATTATTACAAAGATCTTCCTTAAATTTTTAGGTACAGTTCAAGATATATGTGTACATGAAGTTTAATGAATAGAATAAACAAATTTCAAGTATACTTTACTTATGTTATTTATCGAAAAGATGGGACTATTCTAAATAGATAGATATATAGATAAAATTCAATAGCCAAATTCTTAAAACTATTGAGTTCAAATCCGGACTAGGTCTGCTTAAAATCCTTAAAAACCATATTATTTTGAGCGACGAAAGAGAAAATTGTAAAGAAAAAAATTGAATTATGATGAAATATTCCAAGACACGTACGCAATGCAGTCTTTAATGAAATAAAAATAAATTATAAAATGACTACATTGAAATAGGCTTCAAAAGCACTCTCGAATCGTTGTTTTAAAAATTAAAATTTTAATTATCCTTCATTGCGAAACTAACACAGATTCCGAATGTATGTTCTCAAAAGAGGGATATAACAAACAATATTAAAAAAATTAAACTGAATTTCTAGTTAAGTTTAGTTCTCCAATACAGCTAATAACAAATACATTTAAGATCAAATACAACTAAGATTGAATTAATAATTGAACGAATTGTATTAATATCAAGTGTCATGTGGATAAAAAAAAATTACTATTAAAAATAGAACGAGGTATTTAAATATTCATAGCAGAGTATTAATGAATAGATGAAAGAGTATTTTAAAAAAAAAAAAACTACTAAAAATCTAACTACTACAGACAACCCTGCGTTACGGTCGGCTGAATAACAATTTGTATGGAGGGTAAAATAGTTGCGACGTTACATTTTTATACTTAAGTACTTCATGATAGAGTTTAATATTGTTTAAAATGCTCCACGTAGATTACACGAGACAAATTTTATTTAGTGTCGCATGAATTTCGTGCTGTTTTAGTTTCAAAGCTGTTTTACGAGTGATAGTTTTTTTTTATTAATCAAAGTAGTCTTTTAATTTCTTTCGTTTGTATTAAATAAAATTAAAAATCATTACAGTTAGACCTTTTCGGTGATTTATTTTTTGATTTTGTATAATACTAGCTGACCCCGCAGACTTTGTTTTGCCATATATGTTATTAACCCCTTAATTTCCCCCCTTTTAACTGAGGGGTATGAAAAATAGATGTTGGCTAATTCTCAGACCTACCCGATATGCACACAAAATTTCATAAAAATCGGTCCAGCCATTTCGGAGGAGTATGTTAACTAACATTGTGACACGACAATTTTATATATATAAGAATAATATAAAACTTAAATTACTTCATATTTAAACAGGTACAAGTGTGTGACAGTGATAGGTATAGTGGTAAGCTTAAAACTGCTAATATTTTATTAACGAATCACAATTTTTTTATTGTTTGTGTTACGCCATTGTTTGTAATTTATATACATTCTCTTTATAATATTTTTTAGTAAAATCTGGCTGATTAACTCATAAAAGACGGCTTCATAAAGAACTTGTAAATTTTTCGTAAAGCGAAATAATTTAAATTTTAACTTAAAATATATTTGAAGATATTCTAAATAGATTATATTTTAAATTTTATTTGTTTATTTTTTTAATTTGTTTTATTTAAGATATATATGTTATTAAGATTTTATATTCAAAAGTTTGATCTCGAGCTTTAGCAGTTCGTCTTTAGTAGAGAATAATATTAAGTACCGCCTTTGCATGCTGTCATTGTAACTACTTTTTGTTTAATTTTATTTCTGTTCTGTTGTTTTTTTTTTCTTCTTTTTTTACTACGTAAAAGTGTTGAAGTAATAAATAAATAAATAAATAAATAAGTCTGAAAGTCATATAGTTTAAAAAAATATCTATGACACATGGAAGATCTAACAGATATAAGAAGTAAATTGTTTTCCTTTTTTTATTTTCTTTCGTTATCAACATATCCGAATTTTGGCATAGTGCCGGATGCACGTCAATTAATTCCGTCGATAAAATATAATAACGTAGTGTAAAGTCTCTTCCGAATTCAGCCAAATTTTTTAAGACAAAGTAATGTCTATAATGAATTTGTTTAATGGACCGATTTAACTTTATAACTCATTATACCATACAAAGCTATGTATATTAAAATACATCCTACTATAACCGATTGACTACCCAATTGCTGGACAATATAAGTAAATCATTTTTCATAATTATGCGCGAGCAAAACTACGAGCAATAATTATACTAATACAGCAACGCTGAAGTTTGATCAAGTAGGTATATCTCAAGAGATATTATACGATTTGAAACACCTTTGTAGCGTTTGAAGGCTTATAGTTGTTACATAGGCTTTAAAACATCACGTTACGACTCAAGTGTCAAAGTCTCGGTAATGCGTTTGACGCGTTCTTAATGCAGGCACCATACAGGAGATCACTGCTTAATTATACTGCTTTCAAGCAGTGTTGTGTTCCTGCAGTGATTAAGATGACCAGAGTTCCTGGGGGTGTTGGGGTCGGCAACACGCTTGCGACGCTTCTGGTTTTGCAGCCATTTATAGGTTACTGTAATTACCTTCAGTGAGCCATACGATTGTTTGCCAACCTAGTTGTAAAATAAAAAACCATCAGGTCTGCTTGATAACTAAACTAACTCAAGTGGTAAACAATTGAAGTTCACTACTTCGACTGAAGAAAAAAAAACAAAAAAACTGAGGTAGGGCACAGCAGGAATTTCCTGCTCAAAATATGGAGCAGCCCGACTGGGGTAGTACCTCGACCTTACAGAAGATCACAGCAAAATAATACTGTTTTCAAGCAGTATTGTGTTCCTGTTGGTGAGTAAGGTGACCAGAGCTCCTGGAGGGATTGGGGATTGGGTCGGCAACGCGCTTGCGATGCTTCTGGTGTTGCAGGTGTCTATAAGCTACGGTAATCGCTTACCATCAGGTGAGCCGTACGCTTGTTTGCCGACCTAGTGACATAAAAAAAAAAAAAAAAAAAAAAACAATTTGACTAACAAACAACACTCAGTACAGATTACATCCTTTAAGTGTAATGAAATAAAGAATATATAAAATAGCACATTCAAATCTATACAGTTTCGAAATCTGCAAGTATGATAACGTAGAAGAACTCTCACTCGCGAGTAAATACAAATTTCTTATTCAGATTCAAAATATTATTTTATTTGCGTGAGCTTTTCAAAGCACTATTGAGTCGTCATTTTACAAGTCTCTTTTAGTTGTACGTTTAACTAGAAAGCTTGGTATATCTCATATCTTATCTCACTTGGTCGAATTGATAAATTATTTTTGTATTGGATAGCCCTATCTCGAGGCTCTATGCTATTTTTGTCTTCAAATTAGCGCGTGTGAAAGAAACATCGGAGCACAGCCAGTATTATATACAAGATTGAAATAACAAACATATTATATAACTAAATATTACATAATACGTACGTAATGATATTCCGAAGTGCCCACATAGGAACCAGCCTGTCAGTATTTATCAACGCATCTGATAACGTGGGATGCTTAGATATTATATTTTAATTCCTAAAACGCTCTCATTGCGTTTGATTACTTCTATTTCGACAAACACACATCTGTGTCACTAATTGTAGACGACGTGTTATTTTTAAGCAAAGTAATTTAGTTAATAGACTTCGTTAAGTACTTTTGATAATACTACAATTATATACTGTAACCACAGCTGGACAAAAGGTCTCCTATTGTTATTAATAAATGACGGGGATAATTTGTTACTATTTCGGTATTTTCGGATATGTACAATTTTATATATATATATATATATATATATATATATATATATATATATATATATATAAGAGACGAAGTTTTAAACTAATTTGTTATTAGACTGTTTTTGAATCCTTAGAATAACCTCTCGTTAGAGACCCGTGCTTTTTATTTAAAGTAACGTCTCAGCTCTATTACACACAAGCTTTCCGACGCAGCTTCAAACGCATTGACAACAAGATACTGACTGTTCCGTTTTATCTCGTTATAATATGGCCTATGTCATTCAGTGATAACGTCGCATTCTACGGGTGAATGAATTTTTAAAATCGATCCAATACTTTCAGAATTGATCCATTATAAACGAACAAGAAAAAAAAATCTTACCTATAGAAAATTTATTTCATACTTTTTATTGTTACTGATAAATATTTTCTGGATTAATAGGGGTTGTCTGTAAGAGATTATTACTATTAGTGAATCCGCCTTTTGCGTTTTATTTAAGTTAGAACATTGTTATTCTACTTTAATTTTTTTTTAATGCGTAATCAACAAAGTATTAAATAAATAAATAAATAAATGTGCAAAGCGATATAAAAATACACCAATACCATCGCTTTCATACAACGACTTTCATAATACAATATCAGTTTTTAAATTTAAAATTAGCCTATTCATATTACAACAACAAGTATGATTAACAGACCAAAAATGCTGCAAAAAAAACTACGTCTGCGAACGCAGATTAGAATTGCAAATAATAGGCAAAGGTTATTTACTAGCATCTCGGCGCGGCTTACGTAAATTACCAACTTTTTTTATTGTAGCAAGCCAAAGTGTATTATAAAGGTTTTAGTCGTTCTCTTGAAAGGGTTTGGCGGTATATGGGAAAATGTATACTAAACATTCATTTGTTAACCACGAGGGAAGGGAACAGGTGTATGCGTTTAGGGTTAACGTGTTAGAAAGGTGTGTGTCATTATTGAGTGTACATGATTTCTGATTATTTGATTTCTAAAAATCATTGAATAGCACTCGGTAAATTATCTAAATTTGTAATGTACAGTCGGCCAAGAAAGTGGTGTACCAGTTTTGATTTAGTTTCCTGGTCATCGAAAATTACAACAAGGTTCGTTATTAAAAGATATTACTGAAAGAGACGTATAATAATGACGTAAACCTAATTGATAAATATTCACATGTCATTATTATACATGACATTTTAAACTCTGTTAGGTATAAATAATATCGTTATCAATAATCAGATAAAGACGGCAATAGAAGTTAATCGATCTGCAAGCGAAACTAATCTTTATCACCTATGAATCTGCAAGCGGCATTCAACCTTAGGGTGGTACACCACTTTCTTGGCCGACGGTACATGCCTACTGGTAAAATGTAGTTATTTTGAAATTGTTAGTTGATTATTTATTTTTTTGATGATTTTTATTGCGAAATAAATGTTTTCATTTCATGAATGTTTCCATTTAATATATCAGAGAGCGCAGTAATAGGCTTTGTTTCTTTAAACGATTTTTTGTGGACCTTATTGAAACATCTAATTTCATTAAATATTCTTAGATATATGAAATTATACTATATTACCAGTTTGATCGGCGTAGTGGATTAGGCTCCGATACTTCTCCTACCAATGGAAAATAGGGCCTATGCCCAGCTGTGGGCTGGTACCGGGCTGAATCATGATTCGTGTTATTATTTTAATTAGACGTAAAAATATTATTACCTTTTTTATTGATTTTATTGATTTGTTTTAATTAATTGATAAATTTAATGTTACATATTGAGATTGATTTTAATTTTATTAATATAAATGTACCAATTTATATTATTATTATTGAATGTTTGTTTCTATGAATTTTAATTAATTATTTATTGATTATTTTATATTTTTTATTTTGTTTTTATTGAATTGTTTGAATTGTTTGTTAAATTTAATGTTATTTGTTGTGATCAACGTAACTAACGCATTGGGGTTACTGTAATGTTAGTTCTAAGTTTTTTTTAATGCATAAATAAATAAATAAAAATAAATAAATTATACTATCAAAAGTATACTCACAAGTAGTCAGGTTACATTAAGAAAGTATATACAGTTTGGGTTTTATTCAGGATAGTTAAGTAATTTCCAAGATGTAATCGTGGAGAATAACAACATCATAGGGGACGCTTTGAAGGCAGAACTAGTAGAGCGTGATCTGTGTTCTGATCTATTGAAAGTGATTGATGTGACTTACACAAGTTTACATAACAATAAAGACACCGCATCAACACAAACAAACGAATAATATTGAGGACTATAATATATATATATATTTCTTTTCTTCGTAAAACACCGCCAGCAATATTCTTTGTCAATATATATATATATATATATATATATATATATATATATATATAATCTTTATGCCACTAACTCATCACGAAATCTCAAAAACCGTTGGACGCATAAAGTTGACTTTTGGCAGGGAGGTAATTTATACCTAGTCTTAGCATTTAAATTTGTAATTCTGTAAATTATTAAAATATTTTATTTTCTGTCGATATTACTCTTATTTTTTATTTGCTTAGTACCGGAACAGTACAAAGATTCAAACTTCCGAATGGAACCCATTGGCTTACGATTAAATGAATAACTATAGATTTGGAGTGAGAAATAAGTGTTTCGTTGAGTATTTTCAGTCGTGTTCTATGTTAGTTAGTAGACCTCCGCTAAGAGCGGATTTTTCAGTGGGGTCGGATTACAGGGGTCTAAGGGCTCTTACAAGTTTGTATGAAAGTCCGTCATTTTTTGTGTTACAAGCTTGAAATTTGGTAGTTTGTTGAATGTTTTTTTGTCATACAATTCGTTTTGTCATTATTTTTTTTTTTAAATTATAAGCATGACGTTTTATTTTTAGGGTTTTGATTGCATATAACATAAATATGTATATCAACATTTACGCAAATTCTGTAATGTAAAATCTAATATATAAAATTCTCGTGTCATGGTGTTAAACATTGAACTCCTCCGAAACGACTCGACCGATTTTAATAAAATTTTGTGGGCATATCGGGTAGGGCCGGAGAATCGGCCAACATCTACTTTTCATACCACTAAGTTATAGGGGGGGGGGGGTATTAAGCAGGTTAATAACATATATGGCAAAACAACGTTTGCGGGGTCAGCTAGTTATTATATATATATGCATATAATAATATATATGTATAAATATTATTGTAGAGATTAGTTCGTATTACTGAAATTACCTAAAAATGGCTTGAGAAACCTGAGGGAAGACTGTTTTTCGCACAATTTTTCCATGAAATGTGATTGAGAGCGAGCTTTGCGAGCAGCCTGGTAGTTCTAACGCGCAAAAGGCGAACCATGTGCAACAAAGAGGCCATGAATTGTTGTAATACAATGACTATACAACTTTAGGCTCTCTATGTACGTATATATACAGTTCCGTATATGTATTTACCTCTATCATCAGAACTCTTACAAAATAAGAACCTGTTAGGTCACGCGTCCTGTTTTCATTCCGCGGGATAAGAAATGTTTTACACAATCTTATGTACAATCTAAGCGGTTCTACGTAAATAAGGCAGCGAGATAAACGATACAGACCACTTGGCCCGAGTTTAGTGACCGAAAAAAAAGGTTCACCTACTAAGTAAGTTTTCTTTTAAATATTTTTTAAGACAGCTCGACGCTTTATTTTTTTTTTTTTATGATTTGGAATTTACTTATAAACAAAACTCTAGGAACATATTTTTTTCTTTTTATTCTATAATGAGAGATTATTATTAAAGGTAATATTGTTTAAAAAATCTAAAATATATTTTTAGCTAAAATATTTTTACACTTGAAAAATTGGTAAGATAAAAAATTTAAGTATGTGTATCAAATGAACACTAAAAGGACTAGATTCAAAACCAGAGTGAAACCGATGAGTGAAATTAAATCAGAAATATACTCGAGTGGGCTTCAAAAGCACTTTTGAATTAAAATAATCATATAATTATAATTATATTCGTCTTTCATTAATTAATGTAAAATTAACCACCGATTCAGAAAGTAGATTCTGCAGAGAAGAATTTTGTATATTTATTACACACAGGATGTAGTTATAGTTATTCTATTTCACGATGAAGGTTTTGCCTTTATTGTAGTAGTGACGTGTACCGACAGGCGCATTTGTGTGTGTAAACTGAAGGAGCGTTAGCAAAGAAATCAGAAACGCATTTTTATATTAAATAATTATTTTTTTAATGATGAATATTTGATAAATGTTCATTTATTATTATTATTATTAATATATATATTATAAATATTTGTCTTTTATATACCTATATTACATATATTTTATTGTTAGAAAAAACTTGCTTGATGGAAAAAAGTAAGTAGATATAGGGTTTTATGCATTTTTATTCAGTAAAGAAATGAAAAAAATTGACAAAATTCGATATTGTTAATCACTGTCAGATACATAATTTTCAAATTCTGGTTCACTGTCGTCGGAATCATTTTGCAAATCAATCACGAACTCAAAATCTAAGTCAAAGTATTTCAAGTATTCTTTTTCTATTTTTTTAACATGAGTACAGGTTTTACACCACGTTTCGCTAGTAACTTTGTTCAAGCTTTCATTTATTAGTGTTTCCATGTTAGTCATATTTTGTTCAATATTTTTTGAAGCGATATCATTTTTCACAATTCCCCAAATGTTTTCAATCGCATTCAATTCCGGGTGATAAGGAGGGAGGCGTAGAACATCAAAACCTTTGCTCTTGATAAAATCATCGATTTTGTATTTTATGTGTTGATCTTTGTGTTTTTTAATTATGTCATATAATTCCAATTTAAGAAGAGATTGTTCATATGCTATGCCCTTGTCTCTGAGCCATTGCTGCATGTCTGCTTTATTTGTTGTCGATGTTGGCATTTTTTCAGCCTGTGTATTATGATAAGAAGCATTGTCTAAGACAATGACAGAGCGTTCCGGTAAATTTGGTAAAAGTTTTTCGTTGAGCCATTTTATATAATTATCATAGCTCATATTCGAATGATAATCGCCAACTGTAGAATTAGCCTTATAAACCAATGACGCATTTTCAATAAATCCATTCTCTGTTCCCGCGTGCACTAATATAAATCTGCTACCTGTGCTTAACTTTTTCAAAAATGGCGTGCTTTCTTTTTTTTGTGCCCAGGTGTTGTTGCGCACGTGTGTTGAAAGAACATAACTTTCATCAGTGTAGACAATAGGTCGTCCTTGAGAGCGATATTCAGATATCTTTTTTAAATATTTTAGTCGCCACATCTGTATGTCATGACGTTCTGTCAAAACTTTTCGGTTATTTTCTGTTTTGCGCCACTTGTATCCTAATTTGAGTAATAGCCGTCGAAGCGTTTCGAGACAACCTTCAAAGCCAATCTTTTCATTTAAAACTCTTCTTAAGTTCGCCAACGTTGGGATCACTTTATGAACGACATGAAAATTTTGTACCGTACTTCGTATAACATCGGCTGTGAAATTATCTACGTCTATCTTGTTATCTCGTTTTATTCTTTTCTTCATAGGAGAAGTAAACTTTGAGGAAGTGGATGGCAATTCCTTCTTTTCTTTTAAGATCCGTTGGACAGTTGAAAGAGAAACACCTGTTGCCTCAGCTGTACGCTGAGTAATATTTCGTAAATGAGATAGATCACAGTTAGGCTCTATAACTGATTTCGTAAATTCATACTCCTCTTTTAGGAAATGGTAAACGCTAGCTATTATGCTTCGACCCTAAAATCAAACCAAACTAAATTAGTACTGTCAACTAACTCTACTACATTAAATACAAACAAAAAAAAAATGAATTAATGTTACCTCACTTTTAACAACTTTTCTGTGTTTAGTTGCCTTGCTGACAGTACTTTGTGTAGACATCTTGCGCGGACCCAAAACACTAGTGACACGGACCGCGTTGCGATCGTGACTGACCACTCAGAGGCCTACGCACACTAACACGATGTGTATGTGCACGGTTAACAACAAGCAAAGTCAAACCTTCATCGTGAAATAGAATATCTATACTAAAATGATTAACCGATTGAAAGAACCGACGCAATCAAGCGAAACAGAAGCGATCACGAAGCGTAAAAATCTGTAAAGCTACGTCTTTAGGTTCGACCAAGCGAGATATCTCAGAACGAAGAGTCATCGCCGTTGCTCGATATAACGTTTTTGTATAATATATATATATACACATATATACTAAAGGTAAATAATGTATATAAACACTAAAGAGTCGACTTTGAGTCGAGGTTGCGAATAGGAATGTCTGATAGTCGGGGTGGAGATCGAAGGTGAGAAGAAAAATATATTATTTTAACTTTTAGATGTTAGACTTATCAGCTACCAGTTTAACAGACTCGAAATCAATAGCCATTATTACCATCATGAAATTAAAAAAAAAAAACTGACTTGTTATAAGACAATTCGATATAATAAAATATCATGT
The DNA here is from genome assembly GCF_905220565.1 of Melitaea cinxia. Lineage (NCBI taxonomy): Eukaryota > Metazoa > Arthropoda > Insecta > Lepidoptera > Nymphalidae > Melitaea > Melitaea cinxia. The sequence continues at coordinate 6,061,822 of NC_059422.1, forward strand.
TAAAATTGGAAGGCACGAAACTGTAATTTTTAAATTCAACACAGGCAAAACTTCGTGAGGCCTGTAGTATCACATCCTAGCTGACAGACGTCGAGACTCTCAAAAACTCGAAGAAAAAAATTCGGTTTCCCTGACTTTTTTCAATTTCCTAGAAACTTTTCCTATTTTCCCCCTTATCATAAAAACTTTATTCGCACTGTTACGAACACGTCTCAAGCTTTATATTTCAGTAGATTACCCGCTTTCAATATCGAATTTAAATTAGATCAAAATATTTATTTCGCCATACGATCGTTATGCATACTTCAGTAGTTATGCAAACTTTAAAAACAAAACATCAAAAAAACCAGCGGAGCAAAATCAACTAACAATTCAATACTCGTTACATTTTATCAATTAACTATTTATTTTGAAGACGAGATCAAAGATGAGATCTAATATATTTTCTTCAAAAGAAAAATACTTATTGAGTAGACGACTCGTGCGGTTTCACCTGTGTTAATATTAACATTTCACATCTGGACGTAAATAAAATTTTCTAGATTAAACCATTCGTTATCCTTGTGCTTGTGTATATCTTAATCTTATGAAGTTTACTGGAGACGCTATAATATTGGGGTATGGCACAGCAGGATCTATGTTGTTCAAAATTTGGATCAGCATGACTGAAAAAGTTACAACCTTATAGAAGATTACAGTTAAATAATACTGCTTTCAAACAGTGTTGCGTTCATATGGTGAGTAGTGACCAGAGCTCAGAGTGCCTGGTGCGAGTTTTATTCACAGAAACATGACAGAAACGCGTTTATACGTGAAGATTATTTTGTATGGGAATTTAAACAGCGCAGCCTAGACGATAAAGAATAGTAATACGATACAATCGATACAGAGTCATCTAGCGGCAAACGCGAGAACTAGGTTGAAATCCCGAATTTCCCATACAAAATGTAGTTAAAATTTACGCCCGTTATTGCGAGACGGATTAAAACAAAACTCGCACTAGGCACTCTGATGGAGGATACGGTGTTAGAGTCGACAACGCGCTTTCAATGCTCCTGGTGTTGCAGGCCTCCATATGCTAACGGTATCCGCTTACCATCAGACGGACCGTACGCTTATGTTGCCATCTTTGAAGTATAAAAATAATATATTGGAATGGAATACTGTTTTGTATGTTTAGTTATTTTAGTAATGATACATAAAACATAATTTTATAACATCTATAAAACAATATTACAAACAAACATAAGATATGTATTATATTTGTGAAGGGAATACCGAGAACGAATAGCCGTACAGTGCCACGGGTCACGTGACCTCGACGAGACGTTTATACTACAAGATATCGGTACGATATTATATCCTACGATATAATGTAACTTACACTTTACGATATTTTACTTCCTATTCTACCTAATTTATCACAAAAAGATCTATTAGTAAAGTAATTTAGCGTTAATTATTATTGTAAATTACTTATTTACTGTAAATTCATTGATCATAAATGAAACGATACGCCATGTAACTCGGAATTCAAATATATTAATGATGTTGACCTGTAATTAAATTTTTGCACGGCAAAAATTTCGTAATATTATTATATTATGGGATTTTCACAATGTTAACATATGTACAATGCCATGTAGAATTGACTCATTATGCACGAATGATAATTATTATCAAAGTGTTGAGATACATATGCATAACAATCAAATTTTCATTTCCATAATTATAATTCATATTATTTATGTATAAAACCATTATATACAAGTTTTTACTTGTATATAATGGTATTATATCATGTAAGTTTAATACTTTTTATAAGTGTTAGCCACAAAATGATTTAAATCAATTTCAAAAACTCAAACTCCATTACCATTAAAATGGTTTACAGTATTTTATAAAATGATATAAGTACCTTCTTTTTAACCGACTTCAAAAAAGGAGGAGGTTACTCAATTCGACCTATATATTTATGTATGTTCGGAGATAACTTCGTCGTTTATAAAACGATTTTAATAATTCTTTTTTTGTTGGAAAGGAGATATCCTAAGTGTGGTACCATGATAAGGAAACCAGGATCTGATTATGGAATCCCAGAAAAATCGAAGGAAACCCTCAAAAATCGTAGTGACGACTAGTGCGTTTATTAATTTTTTTCGTCTACTTACGTTCTATTACTTGTCGATGTAATTGAAGTCGGTTTTTTTCGTTTGCGAGCAAACAAAATTCTTTGTTTAGCCATAGTAAAGTAAGAATATAATATGAACAAAATAAAAAGCTTCTAAAATATTGAATATATAGGTATTCGCCACCATTTTTAGGTTCATTTCAATAGTTATGTTTTACAAATACGTAACAATCATTAGTAAAATCGAATATCATTTCAGATAATCGTATGACATCAGATAGTCGTGACGTGTAAACGTATTACAAGCGTACATATATAGACAGATGGCTAGTAGCATGTGGCTTGAAAGTCTTGAGTATATCCTGTGCGGTAATTTTATTATGGGATACAGTCGCTCAAAACAGGTTCAATGTATTTTTTTCCTATTTTACCGATTATAAGGAATTAAGATGTGTTAGAAATAAAACTGTTTTAGTTAGTAATTGTAAAAGTTACACTTTTACTAAACGGGAGGTGACCCTTAATTATTGGTAGATTTTAAACGTTAGTTCGAGCTTGAAGCATGAAAGTGTAAGTGACTTGTGCTTTCGTGAAGAAAATCATGATTTAGAATGTCATTAAAAAATAAAATTTAAGATTTCATTAAAAATTCTATCCTAAGTAGACATCAATGCATAGCAAGATGTACAACAAAAAATAAATAAAATTATATTACCTTCATTCTACTAGTGCTGAAGATACACTACACATAGTAGCTGACTAATGACTTACAAGCTTAAGCAAACTGTATCGTAATTAGTCTATGTAATCGCAGAATTATATAATATGTTATATAATATGTGTGTGGGCTTATATAAATATAAGAAGCGTTTATTAATCATAAGTATACAATTATATGTGTTACTATACTAATAAATTACAAAATGTATATTATAGATGACTCACTAAATATTTTATCAACTTTTTAATTACTGATACCTATCTAATAAAAAACAATATCTGATCGATCATTTTAATCTTCTTTAGGTATCAATGAGCTTTTCCTGTATCTAACGGAATGAATACGGTGTATAAAAAAGAACCTATATACTTTATACATGACAAAACCTAGAATCTAAATCTATATAATTTAATAATAAATATAATTTTATATTGTTGTAATCCATTCTAATTTTTATAACAATTATTTGTAAACTTCCTAACCGCTTTGCTATAACCACAGGGTAAAGGTTGTCTGCAAGAAATCGCTCTTTCAGCGATAAGACCGCCTTTGTACGTTTTCCTCTAATTGTACTATTTTTTTATATACCTTAATGGTGTACTACAATACAGATTATTATTATTATTAATAACATATAAATAAAAATGAATCTCTAATTGTGTTGCTAAGCGTAAAATTCGCAAGCGGTGCACCGATTAGGTCAATTTTTTTCTTTAGTTTTTTAATACTCTGTAGAAGATCATTACGAAATGAAAATGTAAGGAAATTGCATAGAAGTTTGGATAGCCTTACAAATCTAACTATTATTTCAACTTCACGCGTTTGACTGTTGGGTGGACTAGTAATAAGTGGGCATTAATTTATTTTACTCAATATTCAAACTATAATTACGCTGTCATTTTAAAAGACAATAACTTGCAGGGAACGAAAGGAAATTATACCCAGTCCCTACACGGGATTCTCTCAAGCTTCCCTCGACTTATTATTATACACAATAATCAACTCTACTTAGACGAGTTAAAGAGTACATTCCTTTGTATTTTGTAGAGCCAGCTGGTACAATCAGCTGTGACTCGGTAATACTGAGTCATACTCGAATTAAATATTCCAATTTCGACGTTATTGCGTTAGAAATAAAGTTTATGTTCAAGTAACTCCGCTTGTTGTGACTGAAAGCTGTTTTAGTTATTGTAATATATGCTTTATACGGTTGTATTAGAGTTTATTAGTTTATTTTTTAAAACAACGGTACATTAGCCATTTCTTATCGTTAACGGTAGAGGAAAATGTATTAAAGTTACACTCGTGTGAAGTCGTTTTTGGTTTTAAACTAAATAATAATATTATCAGAAGACGAAACGTTCTATTGTTTGGACATCAATTAAATTATTCATTCATCCATCAGCCTTTAAAAGTCCACTGCTGGACATAGGCCTCGAGCGGCTCCCCGTTGTCTTCTACAGGCCGTCATTCCACTGGTTTGAGGGCGGCCTGTGCTTCTTTTGCCAAGACTATTACTACTATAATTGTCAATTTTATTGAGATTAATAAGTTTGTTTTAATTTACAAATATTACATTTACTCATACAACAATTTTTTTTTTGAGCTCAAATAGGTTGTTAAACTTAAGTTACGAAGGGGATAAGGGTCCGTCCCTTAGTTACGAAATGTTTTTCGCAATTTTTTGAACCCCTACCCTCAAACCCAAAAATCGCGTGTATTTTTTGTATACAAAGTACCTACATAATTATATAATTGTGATTACTTTCGAATATGTTTATTTTATAACGCAGGACCTCAAGAGTAGTAAACAAAAAATTAAGTAAACATAAATTAAAGTGAATTCGCATAAAAGATCAAACAATGACGATAGTAATTGCTGAATAAATTAATTACATCCAAGGCCGGTTTCAGCGGTTGTAGATAAAATGACGGGTGACAGTATCCGACAGTAAAAAAAATTCGAATCGAATCTAAATAATACTAAATATACGAGATATTTCTATTCGCACATATTAATATTAAAGTTGCAGTTTAATAATTGAGGAGAAAAATACGAAAAAGTATTAATGGCGAAAAAAGTACAATTAAATGAATAATAAAAGGAATATCATTTACTTTTATCAAACATTTAGTGTAGTTTTTTGGAGGAAAGACTGCTTTACCAAAATGATGAAACTGATCTGACACAACTCCCAAACCCAAATAACTTGAAAAATTCTATTTCTAGTTCTTTTTTCCTATTGATACAAAATGCTTACTGATTTAAAAACTTTTCGTTTTTCGTTTATGTCGAATCCGGAAAAACTGAATTAAATCCTTTTGGGAATCTTTGGTCTAAAGTCTAAGCTGATAAGATTTCCAAGTAACATTTCGCCACTACCAAGGTTTATTCTATGTAACAGGATATATATGTAAGGTCGCGTTGCTTAGATACTTAGTTCACTAAACGAGGTCCTTTCGGAATCCTTTCTATTTACGTCACGAATACGACAGTCAATGCCGTGTGATCACCGATTAATTTAATTACTTAGATTACTACTTGATCTTATTCTGCTTTATCGGAAATTTTTATTCAGCGAACTAATTCAATAGCGTGACAGAAGGTTTACGGAAATTTTAAAGTATAGTTTTTATTTTCTTACTAGCTGACCCGGCGAACTTCGTATCGCCTAACACAAACTTTATCGTATGGTATTAAAGTTCAAATTGACTTTTAAGTATTATCACAAATCTTTTGTATGGGAGTATAGAAAAGTGTTGTTTTTAGACTTTTTCAGGAAATTTTAAATTTTTTTTTTGAATTTTTCTCTCCGTAAGAACCATCCTCGTACTTCAAGGAATATTTAAAAAAAAGAATTAGCGAAATCGGTCCAACCGTTCTCGAGTTTTGCGCTTAGCAACGCATTCAGCGACTCATTTTTATATTATAGATTATTTACGTTTCAAAAAAGAATATGCTGCAATATACGATTCAGCCTGTAACATCCAACTGCTGGGCGTGGGCGTCTTTCTCCACCTAGGACAAGGATTGGAACTTAATGTACTACGCTTCTACTATCAGTAACGATCGCTATAAGGTGTCTATGAGAACAACCGGGACCGACTGCTTAACGTGCTCCCCGAGGTTCGATGGGGTGATCTAAGAGGACAGACAGCCAGACTGGCAAGAAATATTTGAACAAATACAAATATCCCTCCCGAGCGGGAATGGAACCCGCAATCTCCGCCATGTTGAGCGCCCACACGGTTCGCGCAACATAGACAGCATTATTTTAATAACCAATGATGAACAGCTTAGCAATAACGAACCTGTCCTCTAGTAGATTAAGCTGACGCTAATTACCGTACAGAGTACAACAATTATCCTATTCACTATTTCCACGAATTCCATCACGAGCCTAATTGGACTGCCTCAGACGCCCTTGAAAATTTAACTAAAATAATTTTTATTTGAATAGATTTACGAGTGCTTTTGAATCGTCAAGAGTAACCGTCGTAAGATTGATGCCGGAATGAACTAGAGCGAAGGCACAAAGTATACTTAAAAGGAGAAAATATACGTCAAAAATATATTACATAGAATTATAATTAACTTCTGATTAGAGCTAACTTATGTATGTAATAAGGACTTACAATCATAAAGTAAATACACGAGTATATTTTAGTCCGGTATATATTTTGGATATACATATACTTAAAATTACGTCAAAGATACGTGGCTTAGTACAAAAAAAAATATCCAAGCAAGATACGCAGTTTTATGGCAGCACAAAGCATTAAATATATTTATCGCTAAACGTATTTATACCGTAAATGCATTAATTTAAGATGTCCCCCAATATCTCCCATCAGAGAGCATCTCATCACATATCTAGAGAAATAACGAGAATTAACTTGTTAATAACGCTTCACGAACATCGAGTCTCTGTAGATAATTTTAACCGATGTCACAACTCACAACGTCCGAACGTCTCTTGCAGGTACGTTACGTGTAATTCTAGTCACACTGACGTCACCACAAAACGACATTGACGCTACCGGGTGACGAAAGCATTGCTCAATCTGTTTATTTATTTATAAATTTGACCCCTAACAAAGTTTTCATTATGCAAATTGATAGTTAAGTATCGAAGACGTTAGTCAAATAGACTATAAAATTTAAATGTTAGATTCGTTTTATAACATTTTTTTTATTTGTTTAACTTAACACACGGTCGCCGTTCCTTAGGTAGGTACGTAAGGTAGGTAACTTAATATCTGTTTTTATCTGGTAACTTAATATATGTTATATGTAAGTATCAGACAGCAATTTTTTTAACCGCGCCAACGGACTAGTCAACATTGTTTGAATAGAAAAAATCAGATAAGCATGAAGACTATATCCACAATACTACCGGGATATTAAATCTATAAATACTTTCGAGACTTCATATTAAAATGATAATTTTATTTTAATACACACAGCTCGGTCACCTTTATACACAAGTAATAAAGCCGGCCCCCAATATTGTACCCATGGGAACGCCCACGTGATTCCTTTATAAAATATAACTAACTACTTACGTTTCTATTTCGTGAATTTCGATGTTATATCATCGACTAATATAAATACAATAAAGCTAATGAGTGTTCTGAAGCTGATTCTGAATATTTAATATTGAACTGTATTCAATCTATATGTACAAAGTAAACGTATACAGCATAACAACAAATAATGATATTAAATGATATAGGTATGGTAAATTCTTAAAAGGCTTGTTATTCTGTTGTAATTTATAAATTTACGAGATGTAATAGAAAGACACAAGTATATGAATTACAACGAATTATATAGATTTACAAGTTTTCTATATACCTACGTTAAAAAGACAAAAGCATTTTAGGCGTATATTAGGTACGAAGTAATTTCCAGCTTAAATTTTTGTACATATGTATACGGAAAATAAAATAATGAGCGAGTGAAACTTTAGGACCTTTTGCCATTTTTATCTAATCGCCACGTTGCGATGGTCGAACAATGACGTGCTGCGTAATTTTTATTACAAGTTTAGTTACAGTGGTACACCAAAGGGAATTCATTATGACTGCTTTAAGACGATATTATGATGAAGTTTGAATTATTAAAAAACCACTATGAATTCGATGGTCGAAAATGTTTGCCTCTGATGATGTGGTAAGTGTCATTTGCGTTTCAAAACACCCATATACGTATGCGTAATGTTATGTCATGTATCTCGTAAAAAACTGTGTCAGATACATTTTAAATATATTATGACAAATCTATATCTAATATATAAAATTCTCGTGTGTCGGTGTTTGTAGTTAAACTCCTCCGAAACGGCTTGGCCGATTCTCATGAAATTTTGTGTGCATATCGGGTAGGTCTAAGAATCGAACATCTATTTTTCATACCCCTAAGTTGTAGGGAGGGATTAAGGGGGTTAATAAGATATATGGCAAAACAACGTTTGCGGGGTTTTTTATAGAATCATAAAATATGCTTTTGATCATATCATGAATCTTCAGCAGCGTTGTGCATGAGTCCACAAAGGTTTCTGAGTTGTACGACCAAAAATAAATAAATAAATAAATAAAAGCGTAGGGACGCGCGTAGGGTACAGCTAGTGTATAATATAAAGTCATTCATCATTATACGTCAAATGAAGATTTCTGTTGCGTTGCTCCTTTTTCCACTTGCGATAAGCCATGATAAAATTTCTACCCTCTTCTTGTAACAGAGGAGAGTTGATATAAAAGTAATACCCAATCGTTGTAAGTAGTTAGACTTTGAGATAATCGAAATTTTATCTGACTTGGGGAGTAAACTGATAAATACGTGACGAGAACGTTACGAAAAGTGTGATCAGGCGAGGCGAACGGAAGTTGAAAGGGAGATATAAGTCAGTGAAGATTGAAGGAGAGTTAGTTACATTTCGTAAGTTGTACTATTGTCGTGTGGTCTAAAGCACACTCGCTTTTTTGATAGCACATGGCTAAAAAATATTTACTTATTACTTATTGCAGATAATGTTTTGACTAAAATATTGTCATATTAATCGCGAAATACTTAAAAATAATAACATAGGATGATTTGTATATTACTAATGTCTAAAATACTTGATAATTAACAAGCAATTATCCGCCTGTTCGAGGAAAATAAAATCACGTCTGCAGTAATACTACGTACAAAAATAAACATTATAATGGTGGTAAATAAAAATAGTCACACTCACGTTGCATGTGTATGTGCTGCTTGGGCATCTTGTAATCGGGCGGGTAGCACCTCTCGTAGAAGTCGACGTCTGAAACCTGGCATACTTCCGGTGTAGGTATGATCAGCCCCGTGCCTGATATCGCCCTCTGGAGGTGATGCTCCTGTTGAAAATATAGTTGTTATAGAGGTGTATACTTATGACATTTCATTCTCTTTTTGTATGACAATATAAAAATTATTATACGACATGTACGTTAACCTTTCAACGGCAGTCGCTGAATTTTGCTATCTAGTCTAATTGTTATTCTACAATTTCTCATCAAAATAATTTACAAAAAAAATAAAAAAAGTGTGTCACGAACACAAGTCAGAAGTGAAACTTCTTTGGCAATACTAATTTTTAAGTGTCATTTACATTTATACTAATCTAAAGCTTTAGATTTCCGTTCCAGCGCCAGCGTCGTCGTTGCCGTTTCATCTGGAAAATTTTTACCCTCATGCGCCTCAAAAACATAGAGTCGAATTGAGAACCGCCTTTTTTAAATCAGTTAAAAAGCGTAGTTAACAAAAATATTACTTCTGACCTGGCCTTCTGATTTTGGAAGGTTAAAATTTTAAACTATACGAATCAGCAAGCTATACCTTGCTAAGGCTGCCGTAGACAATTATTTTATCCATCATATATTTAAATTTTAAAATAAATATTTAAAGCGTTATAATTTAATGTAATTTTTTACATGTATATAATATGTCTGCATATTGATTTATTGACAAGGCTATCGCATTGTAAGATAAATTTATATGGGTACCGTTTGGTATCTACATACAATAATTTAAGCTGTTGATTTTATCTTTCAATTACCGTCTGTTATTAAGCTCAAAACATACTAATTATTAACACATAACAACTTTAAAAAGTTTTCATTAGACGAATTATGACCATAATTAAAAATCTGTTAATTTAATATTACTTGATGTTACTTTTGATCTTTTATGATAAAACAAGAATCCCACACGTCTATTTCAATTATGACTTGAATATATTTAACATGTGAAATAACAACGAACACAAAATAAAGAAAAATGTATTTGTGTCAGCTCCGAAACGCGACTAGATTTTGATCCTTAATTACGATTATCGTGGTATTAAAAAACTAAAACCGACTGGAGTATAAAAACGACTTCAACTACGTCAACAAGTAATATATACAACGCACGAGACGACAAAATATTCAAATAAATGCGCATTATTCGATATAACTCGATAAGCATTCATCCGAAATCGATTCAATTTTTATGGGGATACATGACAAGCATTAGTCTTCGATTAAAAAAGCAATCATCAAAATCGGTACACCTAATACAAAATTATGTGTGCTACACACATTAAAAAAAATCTGTCGAAATGAGAGCCTCCTTCTTTTTCGAAGTCGGTTAAAAAGCGCTGTAAAGCGTCTTTGTCGCCCGTCAGTTCACTCATTTCACTCCCCATATTTTGTCATACGAAGACCCTTACATCGTTACTTAATAAGTAAATTCCATTAGGTAAACTCCAACAGTTTTAACTTATGAAATAAACAACGTAGACAAAACAAAAATACATCTTCCCACGATGACTTACGTCACTATCTATCCACAATCGAACAGTACCTAGCCGCAAAACTGACGTAAGCCCAATATTTTATCTAGATAGTGATCGCTAGGGCCGCGTTAAGATAAATAATTAAATATGGGATGTTTAGATCTGAAACAGTTTACGGGTTAAGAAACGTAGGTTAAAGGTTATCAATATATTAGTTAAATAATATTTCTATATATAGTATATTAACTCATTTATATACGCATGTAAATTTATTTAATACAATGAAATTATTTCCGGCCTTAATATGTACATTGAAGAATAGACAAAGTGTTTTATTTTTATTTTAGACTATCTGTAGTATCTGTCAGTCCATTTACGTCACATATCACTCAGCATTATTTAAACGGAAAATAAGTTAAAAAAAATATGCTGAATTCAGTATGGTACCATTTGTACATGAAATTGAAAATAAATAAGTACGTAGTCACGAATAAAGTCTCAGGTACGCCTAGTAGATATTTATATGAACATATTACAGCAAATATATGAACTACATTAGCTACATATAACTATATCCTTATTAAGCGTACAGAATAGTAAAAAAATCAATGTCAAACAGTCATAAAAAATATTACTGTACAAATAAATCGAACAAACAATCTCCTATTCAATTAACTACGGCACTTATGAATCAATAATGTTATTTCAAAAGCTTATTTAATAAATAAAATATTCATTGTACCTACATATCAACTTAATTTTCCGATAACCGCAACTCGATGAAGCTTTTAATCAGAATCAAATTAACATACAATAATTTATATTAAAAGGTAAATTTGTCATTCAATCTTTGCCTGGTCCTTTTAATTATACTATTCTAAAATAAAACTACGACGCGTTGGTGCAACGGTCACAGCACTGGTTTGGCTGTTGCGCTAACGGTCTCGGGTTCTATCTTCGCACATGACAAATACTTGTATTGGCCATACGGATATTTGCCGTGGATTTGGTGTTTGTGCACTCCTTGTGGGTCTCCCCACCGTGCGTTGGAGAGCACGTTAAGCCGTCGGTCTCGGTTGTTATCACGCACACCTGATAGCGATGATTACTCATAGTAAGAAATATATCCGCCAACCCGGATTGGAGCAGCATGGTTGATTAAGCTCTGATCCTTCTCCTAAATGGGGAAAGAGGCATATGCCCAGCAGTGGAATAGTACAGGCTGAAGCAAAGCGCGCGTATCCTAAAATTTGAAGATCATTTATCCATCTTTACTACTATTATATGAAGTTGAATAATTTGTTTCTGATCTGCTACAACTTGTAGTAATAAAGAAGTAATTCTGAACCTAGTACTAAAATAAACTCAGCTGCACAATTAACATAATACATACAGAGACATACTCAATAACAAGTCAGTTATAGACACAATTATTAACAAATACATTTTATTTATACAGACAAAGGTTATAATGACCTAAATACAAATAGACAAGTAATAGTTCCAAACTTGTATTTATATATTAGAGGAATAATTCTCGCAGATACATGTGGAAGGTTAGGCGTAGAATCGCTTACGTTCAATAAATCTTACATAAGCCTAGGGTGATATAGGGCTGACTAGTTTTTAGTTAAGTTAGTAAATACGTGGATTAATTCAAAGTTTAGCATTTAAATAATATAGTCATTTATTATTATTTTTTTTTACTTTGTAGTTATTGTAACAGAGTATGTATTAGCGACTATTTATAAGTAAAAAAATGTTAGACAAACAATTAAGCGGTATATAAAATTTGACAAAAAAACAAAATATAACTAATTTGAATCTTATAATTTAATCCTACAATTTTTTGGTAATAAAGTAATTTTGTATTACAAGGTACATTTTTTAAAAGCAATTTATAAACAAACACACACATTAAAAACACATTTCAATTCACATATGACAGAAGCTGAGTTTACAAACGCATACAAGCACCGCACGACATTCAAATCGTATACTCGTTGCTAACAGCCCTAAAAGCGTTCCGCGTTCGTGATATTAAATTAATGTACAACAAACTAGGATATGTACTTGATGTTCTATACTAATCTAGTGCAATATATAAATACTCGCTCGCACCGCGGTTTCACTCGCATCAATTTGAGGGGAAACGTACTAAAATGTTATATAGCCTATCCTATAACATTCCTCGGTAAAGGTAATCCAATACAAAAGGAATTTTTAATTTGAATCAGTAGCGCCTGAGATTAACGCGTTTAATCAAACAAACTTTTCAGCTTTATAATAAAACATACTTGCTGTGTCCTGCGGTTTTCCTCGCGTTAATTTGAGGAATATAATAGCCTCTAGTCTTAATCGGTAAATGGGCTATCCGATATAAATAGAAAACACAATTTTAAATATTCAGGAACTCCCGAGATTAGCGCGTTTAAACAAACAAAAAAAAAACTATTTAGCTTTATATTAGTATGGATAAAGAGCAAATAAAGATTTAATGTTATAAATATTCTCTACGATTACTAAAAGCGAAAAAGGTAGATATGTAAAATCTTTTCTACTAGCTACTAAATTAGTACTTCCTACTGATACGTATTTTTTATTATCCGGAACATAATAGTGAGAGACATCAAAGACGTATAAGCTTGATAATTTCATCACTCGCGGCATGAATGAAGAAACGAGATAATGTCCCGAAAGGTCATTGTAATAACTGGTTGTATTATACGCAGATACTTTGAATATTTATTCATTTATTTCCATATTTACACAACATATTCAAGTAACAAGTAACGAAAAAGGAACAATCAGTTTCTAGGTGTACTTTACGGAACGTATTTGAACTAAACTGATGTCCGCAGTTATACTTGTCCAGTACTAATTGTGAAAGCTTGAAAAATCTAGTTTTTAATTTTAATTTTTTACGAGTTTAAATTAGAAATGACTGTATTAAATGTATACAAATATTTCCCCCATTTAACTTTTTACCTTGATTGTAATTTTTTAAACACAAATAAGTCTTTATATTCTACTTATGAATATGTTGGTCTGATGCGCGGTCGGTCTGACAAATAAGTCTTTATATTCTACTTATCGGACGGTCTGACAAATAAGTCTTTATATTCTACTTATGAATATGTTGGTCTGATGCGCTGCGAAGATACAATAACAGAGACGGGCAGACAAAATGAAAAGAAAAATCACACACGAGTTAGTTAGTAGGTACCGTATATATTAGTCAATACCGACCAAAAAAATTGTAAACCACCTTAAATCTATAGAATTGTATTCTAATTATTGTTATTATTAAAGATTATAAAAAGAGCTTAAAGATACTTGATAATAATTGTGTTGATACTTGATAATAATTGTGTTGATACTTGATAATAATTGTGTTAATAACGTAAGTAGACGAAAAAAATTAACAAACGCACTAGTCGTCACTACGATTTTCGAGGGTTTCCCGCGATTTCTCTGCGATCCTATCATCAGATCCTGGTATCACACTTGGGATATGTCCTTTCCAACAAAAAAATAATTATCAAAATCAGTTCCGTGACCATGGTTGCTGTAAAGTATCCGAAACGTCGGGAATCAAAAGTTAACAATAAACCGCGATAAAATCCGAAAAAAGTGTTTTATTAAATGAGTAAAATTCGCGTAAACATTAGAAAACAATATATCAAAATCAGTTAATAAACGATGTAGTTATCCCCGAAGATACAATATATATATATATATATATATATTATTTTTTTGAAGTCGGTTAAAAAGGAAAAAGTATATGAATAAATATAAATGATCTATAAAACACACCTATACTATACCTATAAAACTCGTAATATGTGGAACGTAACCATAATCGACGCGGGCGAAACTGCGATAGCCACCTAGTTGTAAACAAATAAGAACCGGATCGTGCGTGATAAATCACGTTTGTCACGCGTCCCTGTTTTCACTCTATCGTCTATCCGGATCGGTTTATCCGGATCGGGATGGGAATTTTAAACGGCCCTCGTCCCGGAAGGCCATCGTCCCAAATAAACGGCTAGTCTTTTTTTGTTATTTTACTTTATCCCAACTTTTGTTTGGAAAATAAATATACGTTATTAAGCGTTCGCGTTCAACGGTTTTTTCGACAATATATATTTTTAAAGCAAACACAACTTTGATAAAAATAAACAGAAATCACAATTCAAATTCAAATAGTGTTAGTGATCATTACTTATGAGTTTGGATTACTTATGGAGTTGGACTTACTTATGGGGTTGGATCTTTAAGTCACAAATAGAAAAGATTTCCCTTTTTGTCATTGTCCTGTCGATTCTGGTATTTGGCGTTCTAGTTTTATACATAAAAACATTTTTATCCATCAAAAAAAAAAAATTTTTTTTGAGGATCATTATCAAGAGATTAAACACACGGTTGCAGGTTTGATTCTCACTCAAAGCGAGTGTTCATTTCTAGTCTAGGAGTTACTTAAGTAAACCTAGTAATTATTTGTTTCTTCGAAATCATTTTTTCTAATCTTTCGTCCGTTTCAATTTGTGCAAACAATTAACTCTAATGTTAAGAATGAACACTCTTAGTTTTCGTTCTTAGGCTACGCTCGTTATGATAGTGGGTCGCTTGGCACATCAGGTTAAACTAATTAAATTGGTCTATTTAAATCAGTCTGAACATATGTAAATTGAAACGACGAAATTTAACGAAATTAATAATTATTCGTTTCTTGTAAAATTCACTTTTTGGAACGTTTAAGGAATATTTCTAACCGAATTCAAAAAAAAGGAAAATGTCCTGAGAAGTAATTTTTGATAACGACTTCGACTACTACGTTGTTTTACTTACGCTTCAGCCTGTAATATCCCACTACTGGGCATAGGCCTCTTTCCCCATGTAGGAGAAGGATCAGAGCTTAATCCACCACGCTGCTTCAATGCGAGTTAGCGGATATATTCCCTACTACGAGTAACGATCGCTATCAGGTGTACACGATAACAACCGGGACCGACGGCTTAACGTGCTCTCCGTGGCACGGTGGGGAGACCCACAAGGACTGCACAAACACCCAGACCACGACATATGACACCTGTATGGCCAATACAAATGTTTGTCTTGTGCGGAGATCGAACCTGCAACCGCCAGCGCAACAGATACAATCCATGCCTGTAAACGTTGCGCCAACGCGGCGTCAAGTTGTATTACTTATTATCGATGTCCATTAATTGAAGTCGTATTTTTGTCGTTTGCGAGTAAACTCAATTGTGTACATTAGCATTGCTAGTACAGTACAACGAATCTCTTATTTAAAGTACTTACAGTTCTTACGGTCAAAATTTCACGTAAATCAGTAAATCACTTAAAAGATATTAAGTGCTTATTACGACTCGAACTTGAGAGGAAAAAGGAATAAAAAACTTCTCGAATATTTCAAGTGGAAGTGAGAAATGATATAAGAGTATGTGTGTAAACGTAATGGATACTTATAAAAATTCCTTACATAACCTATATTATGTTTGTAACTTTATCAACATAAATAATTGTGCTTGCTCGCAAACGAAAAAAACCGACTTCAATTACATAGACTAGTAATAACACGTAGATCGTCGAAAAAATAATCAAGTAAATACGGATTATTACAGTTAACTTAATAAGTACTAGTCAGAACTAGATTAAATTCAAATGGGACCACATGACAAGCACAACCTTTCGATTAAATAAAGAATCATCGCATTCGGTCCACATAGTAAAAAGTTATGAGATAGCACAAAAAAAAATTACAGTCGAATTGAGAACCTCCTTTTTGAAGAGAGTTAATTTATTTTTTTTAAATATTTATTCTACATTAAGATACTTAATATAAGATGATACAATCGATTTCACCTCTGAGTGAACAATACGATACCACATAAGTACCTCCTAATACCGGGAAGCGAAATGATAATTCATTATAAAATATTAACAAATATATATACATTTGCTTCCGTAAGCCCTCGCAAATCATTTCGTAGAATCGAAGGGCCGCCTACCCACTTAGTAAAACAAATTAAAACAAAACGGAAATAAATATCAAATCCCGGTACATAAAGTTCATAATTGTTTAACACATAATAAATCCAATTTATTATATACAAATAAAGACTTAAAGACTTATAAATTACGATTCACATTTCAATTTAGTCGAATAAAGATATTCCTGGTAAGTCTTCCTAGAGTAATAAAAATTATAATTGCTTATTTTATGTTCTTTAAATAAAAGTAGGTATGTATTAGGTATAAACAATAGGTTGTATATTATATTTGTGTTGGATTTGATTGTTATTGGAAATCGAGCTACATAATGGTGTCGTAAGGCTTCGTTTCGTTTGTAGGGGAGAGGCCTTGTTATAGTTAAAATATCGGAAGCCGATACAGCTCCGGGATCAGTGAAGGACGAGGCTGCGGGAATTATTTAAGTATAGATAGACGATATACACGAGCTTTTAGAAACTTTTATAGGTCGCTTGTTGTGACTGGATGAATTTATCGTAGAAAAACATTTAGAATTATCTATAGAGATTTCAATATTCAGTTCCTAAAGAACATATTGTATAACCATTTTATTATTCACTAGCTGCCCAGGCAGACTTCGTTCTATCAAAAGTTTTTTTTTTTTTAAATATTAAAAATTTAAAACCTTCCATGGGCCTTAAAGAACATAAAATAAAATAAAATAGCCGAATTGGTCGAGCCATTCTCGAGTTATGGTCTTAGCAACATTCATTTTTATTTATATATAGATAAGATATATATATATATAGCTTTGGTTGCACAATTATATGATCTAAATTAGATAGAGAAGCGTATGATAATATGATAATCTATAATATTAAAATGATTTCGTTAATTCTTTTTTTTAAATATTCCTTGAAGTACGAGGATGGTTCTTACGGAGAGAAAAATTCTAAAAAAAAAAAATTTAAATTTCCTGAAAAAGTCTAAATACAACACTTTTCTATACTCCCATACAAAAGATTTGTGATAACACTTAAAAGTCAATTTGAACTTTAATACCATACGATAAAGTTTGTGTTAGGCGATACGAAGTTCGCCGGGTCAGCTAGTGATATATATTTTAATATATTTTTAATGATGGTTTGGTGCAATAGTAATAGTAACTGGTTATAGCAGTCGCGGGTTTGTTTTTCAACTAATAAAAATATTTTTATAGGTCATAAAAGTGTTTGTCGAGATACGGACGGACCAAATACATGATATCATGCTACTCAGAACCAATTAGTGTGAGACTTAAAAAAAAAAATATTGCGCCAGATATTGACAGAACAACACCCCCCCCCCTGCTCCCTCTAAAATACGCATTATATACCTACATCTAGTTAATTGTATTTATACCTTATATATTATTGAATAACAATCAAATTAGTTCGGAGCACGATCGATAGAACAAACAAATTAAAATAATTAAACCACGATCTTTGTAGAGAAATACACGTTTTCGTGATTTATGAGGTTTTAAATTCACAACAAGACACCGACTATCATCAATAAATATTTCAACAATACGTATCGCCTCAAACAACGGTAAAGAAAAATAAAGTGTAATTTGAACCAAATTTAAATTTAAAAACATTTACAAGCGAGGGTAGACTTCGTGCGGTCCTACAGGGGTAGGATTAAACACAATTAACGTAAGGCAATTTCGCGGGCGGAATTTTTTTATGAATAACATCGGCTAAAACTCTGTTCGTGAAACATATGGAAAAACACTACGCAGAACGATTTACATTTAGACTGACGTTATAGAGGAAAATTTTGTTTTATATGACTCTTATAAAAAAAATAATATTAAAATACATTCTGAATCGATTTAATAATAGATACCTACTTTGACCATAAGAAAGCTATATGAATAAAAAATATAATTAATAATATAAATTGTATTACGTAACTATCACGTAATTTAAAGTCGAGAGAACAAAATGGATAACTGTTGCTGTAAATTTGCAATTTAAAAGCGATATACCAGCAAATGGTACTTTTAGTAGTCATTGAATGAAAATAAATATTAGCATAAATTTATGGTAGTGTATTATTAATTTAAGCGTTAATTTAATGTTAATCGCATTTGATAATTCGCTAGCGATTAGCAATCATAAATTACGTAATATGATTATGTCATTTTGACAAGGAACAATCAAACACGCGACTATCGCATATTGTTTAATATTAGCTAACAGGCTCACACAGAAATAAAAGGCAGTCAACCAATTTAAATTAATTTTATCAAAACAATGTATACGACTACGATGAAATATACCATTCTCTATAATATACTAAAAATATATCTATACAAATAAATAAAATTGGAGTGTAATATTAAAATAACCGCTTTTAACTACACGGTACATATACTAAAATAACATTATTTATAATTTTTGTCTGTCTGTCTGTTTGTTCCGGCTAATCTCTGAAAGGGCTGGACCGATTTTGACGGGACTTTCACTGGCAGATAGCTGATGTAATAAGGTGTAACTTAGGCTAAATGACCCCGCACAATCTGTATGGAAAATGGCACGGCTAAATTGGCTGAAATTTTGCAAATTTTTATTTCGATTTTTTTGTACAACTGCGAACTGAACAATAGCTATTTTGTTAAATTCCACGCGGAAGAAGTCGCGGGCACAGTGTGTGTATATAATTGTACATTATATACTATCAACATACCATTTCTTATATTGAGGTTACCTGGAAAAGTTCGCTACTTAGCGATAAGGCATTGTGTTTATTTCCCTTTTCTTATGCAATATTGCATAGTCTCGGTTAAGAAGTGTTATTATTATATTTAGCTACGCTTTAACTATTTGAAATATTTAAGTCTTAGCTGTTCTTTATATAGACCTTACTTAGTGTACAGTACTCCTAGTTTCGCTAAACTAAGAACTAATTCTCAGTTTTCCAGTCCTTACCACTTGCTATTTTGTTGCTATAAACTAAAATTGTTCGTTACACATTAGACGCAATTTAATGCTATCTCTTGTAAGATTTATTTTATACTATTTTATAAATAAATAAATAATTGTAACTGCCATCTTAATCGATACAACTGATTCGGAGATCGATTAAATAATTTGTTACTATTTTCAAGGCGTTTTTTAAAATTTTTATTTAACGTTTTATTTATTTACATTTAAATGATTTATTTATTATATTTAAATTATATTACATTTGAATTATATATTACATTTAAAGTAGGATACAGCAGGGAATATTTATATATTTTGCTCAACAGCTTAGAGAAGATCACCGCTAAATAATCCTGATTCTAAACTGTGTTGTGTTTCTGTAGTGAGTAAGGTGACTAGAGAATACAGTGGTGGTGGTGAACAGGTGTGGTGGTGAAGTGAGTGGAATTACAGGAGATATTTCTATCAAGCTACAGAAACTAATACGATTTGCGTAAAACTCTTGACACATTTTCATATTATACAATTACTTATTAAAACATCAAAAGATGTCTGTAAAATACAATGTGAAATCGTTACTATTTTTATTATTAAAACCGCTTACTGAGAGTGACGTTTTATAACAACATTTTAAAGTTATTTTTAGATACATAAAGAATCGTCTGTCTTGTAAAAGAAAATCTATGCGATAATGTTATTATTTTTACCATCGTCGACTTGACATAAAGAAAATATATTCATATTATCTTAATAAATCATTTATATCTTAAGATATATATGATACGCATATAATACACGCTTGTGTTAGTCTTTTGTATGTTTCCGAGACTGCGACATATTCACGATAAATAAATAAAAAAACGTTTGCACAAAAACAGAAAATACCGATTACATATTTAATAATTTTATTCTTTGTTAATCGGTAAGGTATTCTTTGTTGTTGTTACGAACACGCTGTATTTGATGGTTAAGTAAATATTGTGCCGTGGTTGAGATTTCTTAAAGTTATTGATCTTATGAATTCCGAAGAGTGATTTTTTTACAACTTAGTTATGTAACCGTAGGTGGTAACAACTGCCAAGTGTGCATACGGAAAACTATTAATTTTTGGGGTTCTTAGAACAATGACATATTTTTTTTAAGAGTTCTCCTTTTTTGTGCATCCTAAATGTGTCCCATAAATCAACCCTTGTGTGAACCCAAAACCATTACGTAGGTACATTTTTTGTTAATTTTATATAGCTGTAATTTTAGGTAATCAGAGTATACACTTATGTTTATTCATCTCGCAAATTTGAATTAAATAAGTTTTAAATATAATAGTCATTATTTATTATCACACGTGATCCTGAATCTTGTCTGCCGCAGCCTGTACAATAGAAACCTGTCCGACGCAATCGGTAGGCTCGAAACATTTCTACCTACACCCCCTTCTCAGTAATGTATAATAACAAACTATAATAACGCAAATAAGTAGTATTGTTAACGGCTTATTTATAAATGTAATTATGTTGATTTTTCTCTCGAGTTTTTCCTGTATGATAATTTTCGTTATTGTTATCTTTTTATTTTGTAATTTTTCTTTGATAATGGCCAGACATGTAAGTAACCTTGACACAACACAGATAAATTTACTACGCATTTATATTTGACTTAGCGATGTCCACATTCTAAAGTTCAAGTTTCAGTACATTTATAAAATATAAGGTCAAAAGTTTAACATCGTTCTTGCGTGCAAATACAAAATAATCCTTTAACTTAGTTTGTTCTGTACTTCGCTGTGTAATCATATTATCTTGCATTAGTATAATTATATTTAATTATTTAATGGTACATTTCAACTTCACTATGACATTTTTCATTCACTTAAAATATGATTTAAGAAGAATATAAAATTTTGTAACATACAATTCAACTGAAAACGTGTCCAAATACCTATTCTGTACAGACATTTTTGGTATTGCTAAATTTTTTAAACATATTTTTTTATTTCCTATTTATCATTCATATAAATTTCGAGTATAAAAAATGTAATTAGTATATCTTAAACATTGAAAATCATGATTATCTAAAAATAGAAAAAAAGTCATTATTATTAAAATATTTTAACTATTATTTATTAAACAAACCCATTTTTTTATTTATTACACTTTTTTTAGTTGACGATATTTATTTTATTAAGCCAACTCTTGTTACGTTTTCTCCCAAACTGATGAAATGCTGTTCACACGGTATCCGTGATTCAGTTCAAGTAACAATTACGAGGCAGAGCGAGAAATGAACATTATTTTAAAAAGGTTTTTTGCCAACAAATGATATAGGTAGGTACCTTGTTTTGCCTTGTATCTAACAGAAAACCGAATTAAAGAGTGATTAGTTTTTTTACGTATAAAATACAATAATGAAATCAAAATGTTTATAAAATCAACGTGAAAACAGCTGTTGTAATGAACTCTCCTAAAAAAATTAAATTTAAAAGAAATTAAATGTGTGGCTACTGTGGTGTGTGGTGTGGGGTGCTGTGTGGCTACGGCACTAAAGAATTTAGCCACCCCCTCTCTTCCCGTGGGTGTCGTAAGAGGCGACTAAGGGATAACAAGGTTCCACAACCATCTTGGAACTTAAGAAGCCGACCGATGGCGGGATAACCATCCAACTGCTGGCTTTGAAATACACAGGCCGAAGACGGGCAGCAGCGTCTTTGGTGCGACAAAGCCAGTACTGCGGTCACCAACCCGCCTGCCCAGCGTGGTGACTATGGGCAAAACACACGAGTTCACGTTATTTTTGGCGTAAACTTGTGGAGGCCTATGTCCAGCAGTGGACTGCATAGGCTGTAATGTAAATAGGAAACGAACGAAATAACCCTAAATCGTACCTAAGTTAACCTGAAATATCTTAAAACCACGCCAAGGAAACTAAGACAAAACGATAAATTATTACTTTTAGTTTACTCATTCATAATAATTATAATTCAAAAAACAATAAAAAAAAACTAAACGCAAAAAATTATATTTATGACGAGATATATTTAAGCAAACTTTTCTCCAACGTGCTTCGGAAATTCAAAAACGTAATACCGTCACGGATAAATAGACGAGCGCAATATTAATATAAAATACAATCTCATCCCTCTCGTACCGGGGGCGCTTTTGAAAAATGCGGGCAATTAGCGCGATCCCGATAGATATAGACTGAGAGCCGACGAAATAAATTATTGTTCATTTTTTATTCTAACACGAATGTTATGGAATTTTTGTTTTATTGGGCTTTCGAAAATATTCTTTCAATAATACGTTATTATAAAATTTTAATTAAAAAACTCCTAACGTGACCATGATTGCCGTTAAGTATCCAAAACGTGGGGCATCTGAAAAACTTTATAAACCGCGATAAAATCCAAAAAAGTTGTTTCATTATAATTATAAGACATTTTTATAGAAGGATAGTTTTCCAACATATATTTCGTAAGTTACAAATACATGTTAATCATATAAATTTGACATTA
Organism: Melitaea cinxia; assembly: GCF_905220565.1. Classification (NCBI taxonomy): domain Eukaryota; kingdom Metazoa; phylum Arthropoda; class Insecta; order Lepidoptera; family Nymphalidae; genus Melitaea; species Melitaea cinxia. The sequence goes on from NC_059422.1 coordinate 6,084,947, forward strand.
CTATCAAATACATACATATTTCAAAATGCAATATAGGTATATAAGTTAGTAAAGTATTAAATATTTCAAATATACACATAAAAATTATAAAATCCCAGAGTAAAATAAAATAGAATCTCCGCGTCCCGCTTTAATTTAAAAATAAAAAATGGCAAACGAATACACAAAACTCTTGTGCGAAATTAATTCAGACTCCAGTGAAAACAAATTACAACAGCCAGTTGGCAAGTTAAAAAGAAATTTACGTTTTATCTCTCCAGATATAATAATATTATAAATATTTTTATATTCACGATGATAATATGAACAAAGCAGTAGGCACCAGTCTCACACGATAAATATTTTAGCTAAGCTATATCAAAAGAAAAAACGAGTGTGCTATAATAACTTCTTTAGTTGCTCCTATAGTAATATGCGAAAAGTAACTTTCTCTTTTTCTATGTTCACTAACTTATAATTATCTCCCTGTCAACTTCCGTTCGCCTCGCCCGATCACACTTTTCGTAACGCTCTTGTCACGCATTCATCTGCTTACTCCCCAAGTGAAGCGTGCGTTAAGAAGTTTTACTTTAAAAATCCAGATTATCTACTTCCTTTTTTACCATTGCATAGATATTTTAAAATAACAATAGGTATATGATTTTTGATATCATCATGAGTATTAAAAGTTCACGTTCAGCTCCTAAACTGTAACGATGACTGGCCGATAAAAAATGTCCGGCAATCAATTCGATGAAAATTTTCAAACGCATCTATGATTCACAGCGCACTTTACATTCGCTTGTAAATTTTAATAAATGTCAGCTTTGAATAAGGGTATAAGGTAAAAAGTCAAACGCTAAATGATTGCTTTTGCAATATTATTTATACATCCATATACCTAAATAAAATTGAAGTGTCTCTCTGTGTTTAAAGATAACTGTGTTTTCACAGTACAACAAATAATTTTAAAAAATTTGTTTGCCTTCAGAATAGCTGAAACGATTTTTATGGCCTTTCACTAGAAGATAGAGGAGGTTTTGGAGCAACATATAGGTTACTTTTTATCCCGGAATTCCCGCTGAAATCGGGACTTACCCGGGTAAACCGTATTTACCGCGCCGGAGTACCTATCGCCCAGATAGATAAGAAATAACCCGAACATTATCTGTTACATACAAAAACTTTGGCGAGCAAAGCTATATATCTATGCTAACATTATAAATGCTATTCTAATATGCTGTGTGGCTACGGCAGTAACGAATATAACCACCCCTCTCTTCCCGTGGGTGTCGTAAGAGGCGATTAAGCGATAGCACAGTTCCACTACCACCTTGGAACTTAAAAGTCGACCGATGGCGGGATAACCATCCAACTACTGGCTTCCAAATACACAGACCGAAGACAAATCCAGTCCTGCGGTCACCAACCCGCCTACCCAGCGTGGTGACTATGGGCAACACACATGAGTTCACGCCATTTTTGGCGCGAGCTTGTGGAGGCCTATGTCCAGCAGTGGAGTGCTATAGGCTGAAGTGATGATGATGAAGATGAAATGATGAATATTATAAAGCTAAAAAGTTATTTGTTTATTTAAACGCGCTAATCGAAAAATTATTTTTGTGGTGTCTCATTTACCGAGGAAAGCAAAAAAAAATAGCCTATACTATATGTATACTATTTTTGTCCGATTAACGCGGGTGTAACCGGAGGGCACAGCTAGGGCTTAATATATTTAAAAAATATATATACAGATTAAAAGCGCGAAAAATTTATAATATACCTAAATTTCAGAATATCATTACCGATTAGAAAAGCTTTAATGTAAAAATCTACCAAACTGATAAAAAATAAGTAGTTTAGAAATCAAGGAACGAAATGGTGGTGTGGTTTACGCCACATTTTCTTACGGTGCATAATTAATTGTTGAAATCATATCACATCTATACTAATTGTCACTTCTCTGTATACACTTCCCTACCGCTTTTTCACTACGCTGTGTCCTATATGCCCAAAGGTTGTCTGGAAGAGATCGCTATTCTAGCGATAAGACCGCCTTTGTACACTGTTTTATTTTTATTTTTTTATTTGTAATATCTTATTGTGTGATTGTTGTTGTGTACAATAAAGAGTATCTATCTATCTATCTACCACATCTAACTTGAATAATAATATAATACAACAAACTATTGAACTCCAAATAAAACGGATATCGTACAGTTTTTATACATTAACAACGATAAAAAAAAAATAACTGCTGAAAAACGTTAAAGGTTATTGCCCTCGTGCGCCAAAACTGTACATACTCGTATATACGAAGCTATAAATAAAACTCTCGTATCAGTCGCAAATTTTCTTTACTTAGCAAATATTTCCTTTGTTTAATATCTTAACAACTTTTATATTTAAGCACATTAATGTAAATATGTATGTTTAACACATAATTGTATCCTTTCGGGTGAGCTTTAAAATAATACGCTTAAAGTGGTTATCAATTAATATCATTATCAATTACAACTTTTAAATCGTAAAACATAATAAAAAATATGAATTAAAAATTTATTTATTTATTTATTTGGTACACCAACGATTGTTTTACAATGTTACTTACATCTACAGTATAATATTTAATTCATTTGCGCTAATTGCACAATCAGTTACAGGTATACACCACATGCTTTTACGTTATTATTTTTTTCTTTTTTTTTCTTTTACATTTACGTATACACTACGCTAAAGTAACCTTAATATAAAATTGCAATTAAAAATAACTATATTAAAGAGATTAACTTTTAGTAAATAAGCATATTAATGTACCAAATAATTTTGTGTAAAAGAAAGCTCGTACGCGCGAACTTGACTACTTTTTTGTAAATTTCAGAGCCGATACCCTCTTACGCACCCTCATCCTTTGTTAAATTTGACAGGTAAATAATTCATACTCCGATTTATTGATATAGTACCTACCCATTCAACTTGAAAAACGGTCCGTTTTATGTAATCGAAATAAAAAAATTCAATGGAGATACGCTATTAAAACTTACAAGTAAAAACGTTTATATAAAACTTGTTCTTCTTTCCGATGATAGCTTAAAACAACTATAAAAGGCACTTATGTACGCAGATTGTGACAGTAATAGTCCATTAAGACATAAAATTTAAATAAAATTAAACTTTAATAACTAGTATTTGAAATCTGTGGTATTAAATAAAATGATGACTCGTTTTAAAGACGTCGCATTTCATATTGAACAGAAATAAATGCTTATATTAGTTAAATAAATATTATTAATGGCAATTAGATGTACTTTATTACCAGTATCTGACTACACTTGTCTGATGAAAAGCTGATTAAAGGTTCTAGTTGGAGGTGCTTTTCTGAAAAATAGAGTGTTATTCTTATCAAGATACCTTAGTTATATGTTATAGGATATATGGTAAAAGCGAGGGTGTTCTAAGAGGGGTTTAACATACAATATATGCATGGGTGTGTAAGTATCTCAAGTTTTGGGTCAGTGAGTTTGCTGTCAACTAAGCAATGATATATCTTCTTACCGTGTTATGATAGAAAAGCTAATAAGCTTAAGATTTTCTTGAGAACAGTCTCCAAAACACATTTCGTATAAAATCGATAAACAAACAATATTGTATTGCAGATTTACATCTTAGATTATCTAAATTTTATCCATTTTATCTATTTTTATATTTTATACTGTCAAAAAGTAAGAATTTATAAAATAACAAAACCTCGAGTTTGAGCGTCAATTTGCCCCATGCATGTATCCAATAATAAATATAATTTGTACATGATAATTACGAACCATTTTTGGTGTATTTTTGGTAACAGATGCCACAGAAGAGCACTTTTACGATGGCCACCTGCTATTTAACATTATACTAAGTATTACTTACGACAGTAAAATTTTTTTTTTTTTGAAAAAAATTGTTTCTATAAGACTCGAATTAACATACTATCATTTATTTTTTTAATAAGTGCAATACGCTTAAGTATACGCTACGCTTCAGCCTGTAATATCCTACAGCTGGGCATAGGCCTCTTTCCCCGTGTAGGAGAAGGATCAGAGCTTAATCCACCATGCTGTTCCAATGCGGGTTGGCGGATATATTACCTACTATGAGTAACTATCACTATCAGGTGTACACGATAACAAGTTGTTCAACCAAGACAGACGACTTAACGTGCTCTCCGATGCACGGTGGAGAGACCCACAAGGACTGCACAAACACCAAGACCACGGCAAACATCTGTATGGTCAATACAAATGTTTGTCATGTGCGGGGATCGAATGTATATTCTTAAGTAAAACATATGGAAAAATATCTTTTTCTGTATAACAATCAATTTATATATAGCCCGCGACATCGTCCGTGTTGAATAGTTACTTGAAAAAAAAAAAAAAACCCGATTTTGAAAAAATTTTCATTAGTGCTCCGATCCTATTGATCTTAGCGTGATGATATATAGCGTATGGTCTTCCTCGATAAATGGGCTATCTAATACTGAAAGAATTTTTCAAATAGGACCAGCAGTTCCTGAGGTTAGCGCGTTCAAACAAATTCTTCAGCTTTATAATATTAGTACAGATAAAATATAGTGAATATATGTATTTGACATCCACGCAAGGTCGTCTGTTCCTAAGATAACCAACTATCTATTATATGTTTTAGGTAATGTCTATGTTTTAGGTAACAATCGAATGATACGTATTATTTTAACAAATATATAAACTGGAAAAAATCGTTCTACAGCGATAAGAACGACTTTGTACATCTTTGTTTTTTACTACTGTTTTTTTTTTTGCGTACAATAAAGACTATTATTATTATTATTATATATAACTAAATAAGTAGGTATTCCACTCAGACTCGGGACAGTAATCAGACCCATAACCCTGGAGCAGTCATAACGGTATATAAAAAGTTTTAGAAGGTTTTCCACGTGTATGAAGTTGCGCGAACTGTGGGTAATTTAAATTTCAAGAACCAAACATAGTTTTTACCGTTATTATCGATATTTCGTAAAAGCTTTTAAATGATGTAGTTACAATTAAAAAAGGCTATGAAAATCTCAATAACTGGTAATTCTTGAAATATATTTAACGATGGCGACCCTTTTGCCTTGGCGATAGCGATGCGAACTCCTTAAATTCGTGTTACATAACGCGGAGGGTTCAATGACCGGGGCCCGGCCGACGAGCGTGAGATTACTATAAAGCTTCTTATTTATCAGTATTAGTCTTCAACGTGTTTTTAATTTAAATTTTTTACTCGTATATATTATCATATATTATATTATAATTTTTATTATAAACTTATTGGTTGTTAATGCAAATATGTATTTTTTTTTCAATCCTAAAACTACTTATTTTTGAAGTAAAAACATCTTTAAGCACGCTTCACTTGGGGAGTAAGGTGGTGAATGCGTAACGAGAGAGTTACGAAAAGTGTGGTCGGGCGAGGCGGTGAGAAGTTGAGAGCAAGATATAAGTTAGTGAAGATAGAAAGAGAGAGCGTTACGATTCGTAAGTATACTTCAGTCATGCGATCTTCAGCACACTCTCTTTTTTAACTTATGTAGGACACTATTTTTAATCAATTTAAATTGCATTAAAATTTAATCTTTGATAAATACGGTAATCTAAATATATTAAGTACTTAATTTTCATTATGAATTTTCAAAAGCAAGTTTTTTAAGTTTACATCTTTTAAATAATACTATTACTATTGGTCGCACAGAAAACCAAAATTTAATTAAAATAAAGAACCCTTAAAAAAAAAATCAACTACAATCAATAAAAGAATAGGTATGTTATGCGCGTGTGTGTCAATACTATTAATTTAATGTACGTTATATGCATAGTTTAAAAAAAATATTAGCACTCTGCAGTTTTTCTCTATATAAACCATAAGTGTGCGAAATTTTGTACTCCTCCGCCCGCGTAATTTTCGTAAAAAGGGGTACAAAGTTTTTGCTTCACATATTAATATATAGATTCTGACCCGTATATCAATAACACGTTATTTTTCCGTTATCGTAATTAAAATTCCAAAAATTAGTACTATTAACGTAACGAGTATATTGTTTCCTTCAGCTTTTTTCCCACGTCGTTTAGATCTCGAGGCAGCAATGAACACAATGCTAATTCAATTAAGCGTTACCGCTACTATTATTTTTTTTTTCGAAAGATATTAAGATAAATATTTATGTTTCAATACTAATAATAAGAACATTACAGCTTGTAGTTAATTTGTAATATTGCAAGTCGACCCGGTGAAATACATTAATAATATATACTTTTTTTAAATATTATTTTATATAATCCTTGTCCAGACAATATCGACCCAAAAAAAGAATTCAAAATCAAAAACAATTTTATTCAAATAGGCCCCATGAGCACCGTCGAATCGTCATTTTACAAATTAAAACTTTAAAGTGATTATTATTTTTGTAAAAAAGTAAAGCTACCACCGATTATCCAATTTAGTGCAGCCTTCCGGAAGTTATACGCGTACGTACATTTCGGTGACTCATGTTTAATTATATAGTTTTTAATTACTTTATTAATATTTATTTGTACTAAAAATTATCATCTTTTATAAATACATGCAACAATAAAATAAGAATATAATCAAATATTTCACGAATCACACCCACGTGCACGCGTACTAATTTATCCGTGAATAATTTTATCATTAATTTCGAGTCCAATGTCATTACAACGAATATACGTAATGTAGATGACATTCAAATTCCATTGAGACCGTGTAGAATGGGAAGGCAGAAGTAGGTTAATAATCTTAAACCATAAAGACTTAAAACATGTTAGTGTACGAGCCATGCTATGGGTAATATACTCTCGCTCACTATAATTACAGACTTATTATATACAGCCGGATAGTGTTAGTACTACTACTTTCATAGAAAATCAGTTTAAAGCAACAATTGCTGCGTTTCGCTTAAAATTAACAGGACAGATTAAAATATATCAATATTGTGTCGGGGGTCTGGAAATACACACAATAATAAGCATATTACAATATTCAGACAGTTTAATTAAATATCGCTTTATACAACATCCTCTACATCCATCACAAGGATGTGAATCCTCTGTCGGGATCCAGAAACGCACACAATAGCACAAACAATCAGACACGACAAACATATTCTGTCTGGTCTATACTTTATTTTGACGTAACATCCATCCAAATTGTGTCAAAGTCCTAATTATTCTAATAGAAAAAACTAGAGATAGATAGATTATTGAAAACGGCCGTAAGTAAATAACTCATCTCCGATAAAGAACCTTCGATAAAAATACGGAAAAAAACGGAAGTCGACGCCCTAAGCTTTTAACCACCCTTAGTTCCCTCGTACTAACCCCTTCGTCCCTTTAGCTAGTAACGAGTTTATGACTCCTTTCATACAGGTAAGTATTTATAGGCGACAGTGATAACTTAATATAATTTGGTAGAGATGTCTGTTTGTTTACTGGTAATTTCCATAAAAAAATATTTTAAGTTATATTTTCCTAACTAAAAATAAAATAAACCGTTTTATTGAGCTTGTAAGGTATAAAAGTGATGCAAGGAATGTATTATATGAACCTAACCTAGCCTAACCTAAACCTTCCTCTGGAATCACTATGTACTAAAGAAAACAACATCAAAATCCGTTGCGTAGTTTTAAAGATCTAATCATGCAGACATCGGGAATCGACTTTGTTTTATACTATGTAATGATGTCTATCTATCTATACACATACACATGTACATACTATCTTTATCAACAGAACTGATAACAAATACTATAACTACAAAATAAAACACGTGAACCCTTTCACTTGATCATTCTTAGAATAATACTCCGCGCACGTGCTCCTTCTCAGAGTAAGATAAAATATAACTAGACAGTTGTTTTATACTTGCATACAAAATTTCTTAGGCGTATATTTTCCTACAAGAGTTACCAGAGTATACGTACTGTATTCGATCAAAAGAAATATTTCTTGATTGAAGTAGGCTTCAAAGTACATTTTAACCAACTTCCAAAAAGGAGGATGTTCTTAATTCGTCTATATTTTTTTATGTATGCTACCTCAGAACTTTTTACTAGGCGGACCGATTTAGATATTTTTGTTTTAATAGAAAGGTGGTGCGTGTCAAGTCGTCCCATTTAAATTCAATTGAAATGAAACAAGTACTTTTCGAGTTAGATCTAATAATGCGTATTTACTTATTTATTTTTTCGTCGAACTACGTTGTACATAACTTTTTACTGGATATTCCAATTTTAATGATTGTTGTTTTAATCGAAAGCTGATACTAGTCTTGTAGTCCCACTTCAATTTCATCGAGATCTGATGAGTACTTTTTAACCGACTTCCAAAAAAGGAGGAGGTTCTCAATTCGACTGTATTTTTTTTTTTTTTTTTTTTTTTTATGTATGTTACATCAGAACTTTTGCCCGTGTGGTCCGATTTCAACAAATTTTGTTTTAATCGAAAGGTGGTGTGTGCCAATTGGTCCCATTTAAATTTATTTGAGATCTAAGAACTACTTTTCGAGTTATATCTAATAATGCGTTTTTACTTGACGCTTTTTTCGTCGACCTACGTTGTATTATACCGCATAACTTTCTACTGGATGTACCGATTTTGATAATTCTTTTTTTATTGGAAAGGGGATATCCCTAGTTTGGTACTGTGATAAGGAAACTAGGATCTGATGATGGGATCCCAGAGGAATCGAGAGAAACTCTCGAAAATCCGTAATAACTTTTTACTGGGTGTACCGATTTTAATAATTTTTAATTTAATCGAAAGCTGATGTTTATCATGTGGTCACATATAAATTTTATTGAGATCTGATAACTACTTTTTCAGTAATCTTTAATAACGCGTAGTTGCTTGACTATTTTTTCGTCGATCTACGTTGTATTACTGGTCGATGTAATTGAAGTCGGTTTTTTTTTCGTTTGCGAGCAAACACAATTATTTTTAAGTAATATTTGATAACGCGTATTAAGGTACTTGACTATTTTTTCATCTACTTACGTCGTATTACTCTTAGTCGATGTAATTGAAGTGACTATTTTTGTTCGCGAGCAAAAAATTATTTATCGTCATTTTACAAATTACGGTTATATTTGGTAGTCTTTAATAAATTAATAATGGCTGACATGAAGCTATTATCTTCTCGCAGATAAGAAAACTCGGCAAGAAACTCGACAGTTGCCGTTTTCTTAAATAAAATATTATATATTATAAGACGCTTTACAAACAAGCTAGTAGGATATCCCAATGTGGAGTTTACGTAACAAAGTCTCAAACGCCCAGCCAAGCTGTAAACATTGGTCTTGTGCGAGGATCGAATCCACGCTAGTACATAAGCCACTATGATTTGTAATATAAGCGCTCATCTTTACATATATACATACATAACTACATACATCATGACAAGATTATAGGATATACACTTCAGCCTATCGCAGTCCACTGCTGGACATAGGCCTCCCCAAGTTCGCGCCACACATCCCGGTCTTCCGCAATCCTCATCCAGCCTACACCGGCAATCTTACGTAGATCGTCGGTCCAACGGGCCGGAGGACGTCCCACACTGCGTTAGCTTATAGTAAAAAAATGTAAACGTTACATTTCTTTCTTATTTAGTTGAGTAAACAAGTAATTGCAATAATAACGAGATTCACAACTAGATTACGACAGAATTGCATATAAAAGTATAAACTTTACGATGCAATAATTCTTCATGTTATAAAATCACGAGCGACTTTCCTAGAACGAACCCCGCTATTTCTGACTCCAGAATATAATAAAATTATATTAAAGCCGTTGACAGGAAGTTGAAAGTACATTACAAATCCCTTGCGATTACATTTATTTTCGAGATGGCCATATTTTACAAACTGAATCAACAAATAAAGTATACTAAGTTATATACAAGATGTCCGGTAATTAATGGATAACCCCGCAGGTGCTTGGGGGGGGGGGGCACGGGGCAAACTCAGAAAAAAATAAAGGACACCTGTATACTAATTTTTGTTAAGGAAACTTTTTAGCCCTTTCTTTACTATAAACATATATACACTTTGCTATATATACTATATGTCTACTAAGAATATACAAATTGGATATAAAATTATAAACGAGAGGCATTCAATTTAACCACATATACTAAATTTCTAGGCTATATACAAATTTTCGGTCAAATAGAAGCAGTTGTTTAGTCACGAGATAGGCTTTATAAGCGAACTTAAATGTATCTTATTTCGAAATTAACCTTAAATGTTAGTTACAGTGGTTACAAGCCTAGGTAGTGCCGCTCATAGGCCTCTTTCCCCATGTAGGAGAAGGATCACAGCTTAATAAATTTATAAACACAAATATCCACTCCGAGCTGTAATTGAACCCGCGACCGGCACATGCACTATTACACCAGAGCGGTCGTATTTATCATCTCTTTACGGACAAATTGTTGCATAATACGTATTCATACAAAAACTAGTAACAACAGTTACGGTCGAACGGTATACGACGCTGGATCGTGAAGACGATTTCGTCTTCCTTCGAACATGCCGTTTCTATTAACGTTTGGACTTTACAAAAACCTTGAATATCTACAAAATTATACAATAAACAAAAACAACGAGAGAAAAAAAAACACTAGTTAGATGGAAAATTACGTTACGGAAACGATATTATTAGATTTATTTTTGTCGTAGGTTGGGCCATTTATTACTTTGGTAGAAAGAAGTACATAGACCACACATATACATACCTACACACGAAGGAAAATAAATCGCTATCCCTATTACATTTATACCTACTGATATTATAAAGAGAAAATATTGCATTTTATTTTTGTTTGAAATACACAAACTTAAAATTTTCTGGACCTAGAAAATATCACTTTATCACTGAGTGACAAAGATTATAATATTTCAAAAGGATATAACGGAATGGGTAAAATTGTGTAAAACACGTGGAAGAAGGCGCGTGCAGCGAGCTACTAATTAAATGTATTGCTATCATGTCGTAAAAATATAATAGAGAGTAGAAAACTAAATAATTTCATATCTATTCTTCTGGGCCTCATGGTACGGAATGTAGCTAGGTATAGATATTAGTCGATTCACAACGATTTCATCGGAGGGTTACGGTATTATTGCGTTCAAGCAGTATTCATTGGAGTCAATATAATGAGACTATCATATTTCTCCTAAGAACAAATAAAACATGTTTTACATATAATTTAATGTCAGTCTTAAAGATAAAATTTGACTAATATTTTTTTGTAATATGCATAGGTTTATAAATATTGTACCTAGATTCGAAGCGGGAATCGAAACTAGAATCCTTGGAACAGAAAGCAGGGTGCACTTGCCAACTACGCAGACAAACTAGTCAAATAAATGAATGTGGCTACAAAAACAAAAAAAAATGAAGAACGACTGCAATCCAGCTAGAATCCGAATAAAAATATTCCGTACGCGAAGGAATGCTTAATTAAAGACAATGGACCTTGTTTTTTGGAGACGTTAAAAAAATTTACATACACGGACGGGCGCTACCGGTTCATTAAATGGTTATCTACTTGCAGATTTTACCCTTTAATGTAGAACTACAAAATATCAAACTAGGGTTGAATCGTTGTTTCAACCCCTCAACCTATGTAAAATGAATCACCAAAACGCATGTACCTACGCGTTCAACTTCCGGAGGACTGTATGATCATTACATAGTTTAAAACAAAGTCGCTTCCCGCTGTCTGTATGCTTAGATCTTTAAAACTACGCAACGGATTTTGATACGGTTTTCTTTAGTAAACAGAGTGATTCCAGAAGAAGGTAGAGTGATTCCAGAGGAAGGTTTATACCTATATACATGCATAATATAGTAGAGGAACGCTGATAGTTTTTGCAACCGTGTGAAGCCGGGGCGGGTCGCTAGTATTAGATAATTCGTTCTCGTGTTCTTTATTATTAGGACATATAAAAGAAAATTGAATTAAATAGATGTTTTCACGAACAAAAATATTGCATTACAAGTACGCCGCGTCAGCTGGTTATAAATAACTAGCAAAGAATCCTCCATTTGTGCAATAAAAATATGGTCAAAAAATAAAATAAAATCAATGTATATTTATTAAGAAAAGGTAAAGCGAAGTCACGGTATATTGTAACGTATATGCTTTGAAGCGTCCGTGTAGGCGTTCCGCTCTGTATAAAAACTTATCCTTTGAAACCGGGCTCGAATATTGAACTCTTTATAGCGTATTAGATTTATATTCTCGTCGAACTGGACGAATGGAAAGACATGGAAAGATCTAGATTATTTTCCGTCTAATTTCATCCTATTCATAACGCTCTGCCATTATTTATGTGATATTTATAAGCTTCGATAAACAAGATTATCTGTCTGTCTGGTGGTCTGGTGTGGGTATTTTTCCAATGTATTCTTTCTCAGATTAACAGATGGTATTGGGGTAACACTTACGATAAAATTATACATATATAAATTAGAAGACGAAACGTTTCTATTTAACTAGCTGACCCGGCAAACGTTGTTTTGCCATATCCCTTAATAAAAAGAGTGGGGACCCTTATAACTTAGAGGTATAAAAAATAGATGTTGGCTGATTCTCAGACCTACCTGATATGCTAACGAAATTTCGTCAAAATCGGTCCAGCCGTTTCGGAGGATTTTGGCAACAAACATCGCGACACGAGAATTTTATATATCAGAAGTTGTTTTATTAAGAAGACTGTATCCACGCTTCACCCTTAACCTCTCCCCCAGAAAGATAAAAAATCCTGTTAGTAGGGTAACATACCCGACAACAAACGCCCGGACCACACATCATGCTTAAAATGAATAAAACTTAATAAATATATACTACACTGCGTCATGACCCTTGTATTTTTCAGAAACGAGCAGGTGTCCTCACAATGGCCAATTCGTCGTCAAGCACGAGATGAATATTTAAGTAAATTTACTACATGAAATATTTATTGGTAGCCCATATTCTTGGTATAAAAGCCACGATTTGTTGGATCTTTTATAAGATTAACTTCTATAACTTTATTTTTGAAGTTGTACTAGTTTAAACTTTTTCTTATGTAATTATTAATTTATTACTCAGGCTAATACGTGCTAGACTGAAAAATTACGTTTTCAGTCTACCACGTATCGCTTCTTCATTATCATCATCATTTCAGCCTATCACAGTCCACTACTGAACATGGCCTCCACAAGTTCACGTCAAAAGTCGCCGTGAATTCATGTTTTAAATGCCCAAAGTCACCACGCTGGGCAGTCGGGTTGATGACCTTAGGGGCTGGCTTTGTCGAACCGAAGACGCCGCTGCCCGTCTTCGGCCTGTGTATTTCAAACCAGCAGTGGTAGTGGAACTGTGTTATACCTTAGTTGCCTCTTACGATACCCACGGGAAGAGAGGGAGTGGCTATTTTTTTACTGCCGTAACCACACAGCACATTACTACATAAAATATTTTAATTTTCATACTTTAAAAATGTATAAATTATAGTACGCTAACATAGTATGTAATCATTTACTCAACATACCAAAATATGAAACAATATCATAATACCAGCTTATATTTATTGATGAAATATTAAGACAAAACTCCTGTTCGGGGTCTGGAAACATACACAGTATAGCACAAACACACGAAACAGCACGACAAACATGTGCGATCAAAGCGTCAATCCATAATCAATTTATCAAAGGTCGCACTTTGATTATTAAATTTTTATATCAAAATATCCCATTTTAATATTCAAAGAGATTACACATCGACTTAACCTAACCCCTACGGTAATAATACTTTTTGTACGCATAATCCACTTTTTGGGCTCGGCAGTGATCCATAGATTTAAACAACAGGATTACGGATTTAGGTATGAAATAGGCTTTACATTTTATATTTTGATTAAAAATTTATGTGTATGTAAATCACTTTTAAAATATTTCGTCAGATATTTTATAAGTAAATTTTAGATTTTTAACGAAATAAAACATTTAATTAAATTTAAAATAAAGTGGTTCGTTACACGTTACATTTTATCAAAACACGAAACTTCAATTATAAATCAATTTATTCATAAAAAAAAAAAATATATAACGAAGAAAAAGAATTTTAAAATTATAAGAAAAAAGGGTTTATAATCGATAGAACTTTCTAATCACTCTTTAACTAATTATTTTACACTATACTATACTTCTAAAAAGCTACATAATACAACGTCAAATAGCATAGAGGAGGATACCCGTAAATACGATATCAAATCACGTTACATTTAAGGTAATTCCATTTTACGACAGTAGATAATATAAATAAATTAACACTATTAAGCTACAATTAAGCGTTTACACATTTTATTTTATATAATAAAATCAAAATTATATACATTCAAAATGGCTCTTTATTTGACAAAGGTCAGTTTTAACATTGAATGGCATCACATAAGCAAAATGGCAACATGACTCCACCATTTCCCGACCGTTATTTAGTTCACCTACCAGCTACCACCCACACCCTAACTTTGTATAACCTAAATCTAGTTAATATATATAAACGCTCAATAAATCTATAAATGGTACACATATTTATCCTTGCTTTTTTTTCTTTTTTTATCCCGTATGAAATAGAAGCTAAACAGTAAACATCTGATCTGATAAATAATTGTGTTTGCTGGCAAACGAAAAAAAACCGACTTCGATTACACGTAATGCAACGTAAGTTGACGAAAAAAATTAACAAACGATTCCATCATCAGATCCTGGATTCCTTATCATGGTACCACCCCTGGTATATCTCCTTTCATTTCCATAAGCGACGAAGTTATCCCTGAACATACATTAAAAAAAAAAAAAAAATATATATATATATATATATATATATATATATATATACACGGCCGAATTGAGTAGCCCCCTCCTTTTTCGAAGTCGGTTAAAAAGGGTTTCTATTAAAGATAAGAAGCTCGTTCGTCGGTTGTTTTATTTGCTTTATTGTGACAGGTAAGTAAATATATTTAAAAATTAACGAAACACGATTTACGACATTTTTCATAATCTAAACGTTTTTACGTTTTTTTTACGTGACCATAAAGGATGACTCATTGTCCCGTTGCGCTCATTGTACGCTTGCGCCGCATCTATCTCTCTTCAACTCGATTGGCCTATGCGTTCGAGATGATTTATGACGTTGCCATATTAAACTACCGTCCGTAAACCAACTTTACATACAACCATTTTTTTTTTGTTATTTCTTAATACACTACCCTTAGCATAAATATAGAAATTGAACTTAATAACAATATTATACAAATCTCCAGTCACAGTGTTTAATTTTGTTTATGGACGAAGTTTTCTTAAACAGCTCACCTATTTTTATGAGTTTTTTTTGTAAATTTGTTAGACCAGGTATAAGAATAGGTCGTTATGTATAATATCTCATACTGCATTGTGGATTAGTAATTCTGCATGAGGGACTACGTCTCCCGGATTTGCTTGCAAGACCAGAGGCATTGCAAGCGCTTTACCAACTGTCCAGAAGCTCTGATCATCTTAATTACTCACCACAGGAACACAACAGTTCTTGAAAGCAGTATTATTTAGCTGTGATCTTCTGTAAGGTACGAGGTACAAATCAGTCGGGTTGCTTGAGATTTTGAGCAGGATATCCCTGCTGTGCCCTACCTAAGTGAAATTTATTAGGAAAGGTTCAGTTTTACTGTAGTATTATTATATTAGATTTTGTTAGTTATTTAAATAGCCTATTAAAAAACTAGTGTACTATAGTCTAAGCTGATAGGGTTTTTAATTAGTGATACTTTTGTAAATTAGAACACGATGAAAGTTGGCGTAGTCACGGACAGCGGCCATTTATCAAAAGCATATAACTTGTAATGTATTAATGCGTAAATAAAATCAAGTGCGTCTCAATAAAGACGCCCGTGTCACTTTAGTTGCGAACTGACAACAATGTAATTCGTTTAATTTATTATAAATACTGAATTTAATTTAACATATTTTTATATATAAACCTTTTTAATGTTTTGAAAGTGTAAATTAAAATGAAACAGTTGAAATGATCTTGTCGTCAGAAATTTTTTCAGGAAAAAGATAGAAGAACATATTTTTGAATTCCGTTCTTGCAACAAAAATGAAATAGTCTGCATAACATTATGAAATTCCGCGCCATTTGCTAACCAGCAACTGCGTCGCGAGAATCCCTCACATAAAATACGGTCGATATACAGAAAAGTGAGAAACGAAATATTTTTAGTACTAATCTCTACCAAGCTTATTTTATTTTCTTAAACGTAAATTTAAAAGACTAAGTTTCGAGTTTTAGTCTATTTAAGATACCTACAACTCTCCTACGTTTCATCCTTGAAAAAATCTTAGAATATATAAATGTATATAATATTATATTATGTTAGCCTCAAATTATCTGTTAATCAACTAAACTATTAAGTAGTGATAGTTGTAGTATAAAACTCTATACATCTATGTTTTTACGCACTATTTTATAATAAGAAATTTAAGTAAATGAGAATGTTCATAGCAAAAGCAAACTAGATGATTAGATTTAAAACATAGTAATTAAAGCGTACAATCCACTGAATCAACATTGCGACACAGTACTTTAATATCGTAGTTTGGTTATTTTAAATTAAAGTACGAGAAGCATAGTCGATAGAACTGGAATGAATGAGTTAGCTTAAGAACAATCTATAAAAATAAAATGATGTCTAAATTTAGCACCTCAATGGCTTTTACCTTTATAAATAAAAATGAAGTGCCTCAAAAGAATTAAATTATCCAAGTACTTAGCATTTTATATATAAAAATTATTATTAAATATTTAAAAAAACTGATAATAAAGAATATAGCTGAAAATCGTTACATATCGCCAACGCCATGGAAGCCCAAGCCAAATCTGCCAGACGTTATCGCCGCAGTGTTGTAACGATAGCGCCTGTTTTAGAACGGAATTTGGATAATCTGTTTGCCAACCCTACGTTTAGAGTTCGTTTCTATATTAAATATTCTAGTTGAATATTTGCTATTAGATTATTAATTATTATGAAAACCATTTAATTGGTATCTTGAGATAATGTTATTAAGCTCAATGTGTTCCTGACCTAAACATCAGTGGATTTCTATGACTATTTTTATGCCAATTAATTGCTACCACTATATGTATACTGTATGTACTCTTCCTTACATGCCAATAAATACTAATGCCTATATTAAACCATTTCTGTGGCAATTCATAGCCACCACCACGCCAAGGTGTACAAAAACCGCTTTGGTGTAGTGGTACAAGTAGTCGACTAAAACACCGATGGTTTGCGGGTTCTACCCCCGCTCGGGGTAGATATTTGTATTTTCACAAATATTTTTTTCCTGTTTGGATGTTTGTTGGTCTCCCCACCGTACCTCGGAGAGCACGTTAAGCCGCCAGTCCCGGTTGTTATTATAAATACCTGATAGCGATCGTTACTGATGGTAGGGGGGATGAAAGTAGGGAACATATCCGCGAACCCGCAGTGGAGCAGAGAGAAAGAGTCCTGTGCCCAGCAGTGGGATGTACCATGCTGAATGCGACTAGGCCAAGGTACATATGTACCACAGTAACGTTCGTGAATAAAACGAATAGTTTTCAACCGACTTCAAAAAAGCAAAAATGCTTTTAATTTGTTTGTATTTTATTCGTGTCAGTTACCTCATAATTTTTTACTGGGTACGATTTTGATGATTCTTTTTGTATTTGAAAGCTGATGATTGATGACATTATTATTTTATTAGCTGTCAATATAAATCAGTTTTTTTTTTGGTTTGAGAACAAAAACAATTATACTTATCAACGATAGTAACCGGACTTCATTCAGTCATTACAATGAAACTTATTACAAGTGCAAACAAACCAACAGTTCACGCAATAAAATGAGCCCGCGCGGGTGAAAACGTTAGCCATCTAGTGTGAGTATATATATATATATATGGCTAAGATTTAGATTAGGTAAAACCGAATTTCGGGACCGTGGGGGGATGGGGGGTGGGTGGGTCGGAAACACTACCCCTGGTACCACTATCACACCTCGGAACCCCATGGTTATGGAGATATCGATGGTTAAAGTTTTGAGGTTAGAAGAAGAATTTAAAGCTATTATTATACCTTTGAGCTCCGCGTCTGACTTCACCTTAGCTCCAACGCTGCGGGCAGTGCAATTCATGCGCCGTTTTGCAACTTTATAAGTTATTTTCGAACAGAAGTACGTAAAAATAATCTCGATTTCAAGATCAACAAACGATACAACTTGCGGTAACTATGCTTCGATCCGTAGCTTTAAGATGTTATATTCACATTTCGCACTTGATATTAGCATTTTAAACGTTAAGTTATTGTTTTTACACGATTTTATTAACAACTGAGAAATAGACGTTTTAATAAAAAATGACAGGCCACTTATTGTTTCGTTCTAAAACAATATAAGCACAAATTCATTGTTTTTGTTTAAATAACTGTAAAGGCAAAAGTCTTACACCATACAGCATTGTTTCATATTATATTTTTTAATTAAATATATTTTATTTTTAATTATTTACTGTTATAAACGAAAAATACTCAATATTTTAGTTCATTTTATATGAAAATAAATAAATATAAAAATATGTTGAATATAGGTGTGTGGTGGTGTGTGTGTGGTAAAATTTTTTTTTATTATTTAAATACATACTTTTACTCTTTAAGTTATCATTCTTTTGAAATATACAATCTCAACAAACAATTGTGTAAAATATTCTATAGAACTAAAATAAATTTATAAATACCTATGTAGTTAATTTTCAAAATTTATGGTCTATAATTTTAAATTATATTATCAAAATTAATTTATATTTAGTAACATTGCGTGCTAGAATATAGGTTTAGAAATTCGAAAAATACCCAAAACCGAATCGGAGCATCCCACTGTTCACGTGGTCTTGGTCTGTCCTACCCCTAGAGTGTTTTTTTTTGTGTCGCGGAGGCGCGGAGGGAGGGCAGCCCTCGCCCGCCGTGCGAAAGCGCGCGAACGAATGCGTAGAGGAGCGGCCTTCGGCGACCAGCCTCCGCTGCGGAACGGAGCATGAGTGAGCGTGCTTTCGCACGCAAGGGCGGAAGGGCTGCACTTCCCGCAGCGCCGGAGCCAAGCGTTCCTCTAACTTTAAAGGTGGTAGATTATTTTTTTTTGTAACAAAACTGTCTATAAACGATATAATTTTTAAATTAGATAGGTTAGGGTTATTTTTTTTTTTTTTTAGTAACAAAATTGTCGATAAACGGTGTAACTTTTGAATTAGATAGGTTAGGGTTATTTTTTTTTTTTTATGTAACAAAACTATGTTTATAAACGATATAATTTTTAAATTAGATAGGTTAGGGTTATTTTTTTTTTTTTTGTAACAAAACTATGTTTATAAACGATATAATTTTTAAATTAGATAGGTTAGGGTTTTTTTTTTTTTGTAACAAAACTATGTCTACAAACGGTGTAATTTTTAAATTAGATAGGTATGGGTTTCTTTCGGTCTCTTTCTGAAGTCAGATTATTGTAAAAAAAAATTATTCATGTCATGTTTTTTACTTCATTATATTTTATTTATTTAATTAAAAAATATAATATGAAACAAGGCTGTATGGTGTAAGACTTTTGCCTTTACAGTTATTTAAACAAAAACAATGAATTTGTGCTTATATTGTTTTAGAACGAAACGATAAGTGGCCAGTCATTTTTTATTAAAACGTCTATTTCTCAGTTGTTAATAAAATCGTGTAAAAACAATAACTTAACGTTTAAAATGCTAATATCAAGTGCGAAATGTGAATATAATATCTTAAAGCTACGGATCGAAGCATAGTTACCGCAAGTTGTATCGTTTGTTGATCAATCAACCTCAAAACTTTAACCATTGCTATCTCTATAACTATGGGGTTTTGAACATCATCACACTTCATTTATTATTTTCACTGCTAAAAATAAAAAGATACCTGATTTCACTCCGCTGACGATAAACAACGATATACTACAGCGCTCTCATCATGAAAAATACCTTGGCTTATGGTTAGACGACAAACTAAATTTCAAGATACATATTAACCATATTAAAACAAAGTTACAATCAATATTAGGAGCAATCAACAGGATCTCCACTTGTCTACCAAAAAGAATCCGAAACATTTTGTATAATTCATTAGTAAAATCACATTTAGAATATCTAATACAGGTTTGGGGATCCGCTACTACTTCAAATTTAAATACTTTACAAAGAATACAAAATAGGATAATCAAAATTCTATATAACTATCACTATTTTACTCCAACGACACAACTTTATAATAACACAAAAATAATGAATATATCACAACTTTACATATACAATACATGCATTCTAATCAAAAAAATTAAATCAGGTTCCGTGCAGTCGGAAATGAGTATTTATGAGAGATCGCATATTTCGAATTTAAGAAACAAATATAAACTACATATTGATAATGTAAGAACTAATTATGGTAAAAAAACAATTCTGTTTGAAGGAGTACAGCTGTTTAATAAACTACCAGATGTAATAAAACTATGTGATAATATGAACATATTTAAAACCAAACTAAAAAATCATATTATATCCTCACTATAGTAAATAAGAAAGCCCTCCAACGGCCCAGATGTTAAAACTGTATTCTTGCAAATGTATAAAAATGTCATTGTATCTCATTTTAAGTGAATGTTAAATTCTTATGAGAAATAAAGTTCTTTAAACCTAACCTAAGTGTGAAAACCGTGTGAAACCGTGTGAAAACGTTAAATTAACGTGTGGAATGTTAAAATTAAGTGTGAAATGTGAAAATAAGATGTGAAAACTATAGAATGGAGCATGAGTATCGAAGTTGTATTGTTTGTTGATTTTGGAGTCGAAATCGTTTTTATTTTTAAAATAGCTTATAAAATGTGAAAATAACGTGTGAAATGTGAAAATAATGTGTGAAATGTGAAAAAACGCGTGTGAAATGTGAAAATAACGTGTGAAAGGTACGAAATTCTTCTTCTAACCTCAAAACTTTAACCATCGATATCTCCATAACCATGGGGTTCCGAGGTGTGATAGTGGTACCAGGGGTAGTGTTCCCCACCCTCCCCTCCCCCATCCCCCCACGGTCCCGAAATTCGGTTTTACCTAATCTAAAGCTTTACCATATATATATATATATATATATATATGTATATATATATATACATATAATAAAATGGTAGGAAAGTCAAAACTGTACATTGAATATTTTTTTTAAAAGAATTTTTGAGGTGTGATCTACAATCGATACCGAAGCCAAAAATATGGTTTTTAGAATTTTTGTCTGTTTGTCTGTATGTCCGGGATAAACTCAAAAAGTACTGCATGGATTTACCTCAAATTTGGCACAAATATTATTAAGAAGTCGGGTCAACATATAGGCTACATATTATCACGCTATCACCTACAGGGAACGAGCAATGAACCTTTATTTCTTCAACGCATTCTGTAACAACGTGTAATCTAACGACGCATATTTGAATGTTGTTGTTATTATGTTAATAACCATACTATAAGTTAGCTAGCTAGTATATATATAATCGTGAGACCTAAATAAAACTACATACAACACGCACGTGTTGCCTATGTATTAATTTCACTACGTTCACTACGTCACACGTTAAAGCAATGTTGCTGAATGATTTATGTGGTGAGAATATTAGAGAACATATATTACTGTTAAAAATACATAAAGGATTTACTGTGATGATTTTTAATCGACCTTAAAAAAAGGAGGATGTCTCAATTTTAACATAGTATATGTAAGTCTAAGGAGCCTGTATCACTAGTTGTGGATAAAGGTTATCCTGCAAATACGTTACGATTAAGCTTTAACAACAGGAGGTAGAATAGGTCATTAGGACCTGTTTTTCCCCAATTAACAAAGTACAACTTTTAGATACATATTTGCGAATAGAAATATCTCATAAATACAATGGGATTCGATGGTGAAAAAAATAATAATAAATCAAAATTTTTTTCTCTGTTAGATATCGTCATCCCTTAAATAGCGTTAACCACAAGTGACACAGACCTTAAGGGTTATAATACTAGCCAGATTTAATTTAATTTTAGTTTGAAAAATATATTGAACTAACGGGCTTCTATGTATCCTGGTGTAAGTCATATCTATCTATCATGTCTATATTTTGACTATAACTAATCTATATATTAACACGTGAAGCAAAAACTTTGTACCCCTTTTTACGTAAATAGCACGGACGGAGGAGTGTGAAATTTCGCACACTTGTTGTTTATGTAGGAATACTAATATTATTTTAAAATTATGCATAAAAAAAAAATTAAATCAATAAAAAAAAAAAAAAATTCCACACACACCCATGTATGTGTGACACACACGCGTATATTATATACTCTTTGGTTTAACTTATAATTTAAATTATTTATGGTCAAATTTCGACCATTGGACGGCCACTAGTATAAATAAATAATTAGCTGACCTATTATAATATTAATATTACTACCTGAACACTGCGCACGTTGCTACGCTTTTATTTTGGTCGTACCAACTCAGGGACCTTTGTGGACTCATGCACAAGGCTTGGCTGAAGATCATGACACGATCAAATGCATAGTTTACGATTCTATAAAGGACATACAGTCAAACATTCATTTTTATATATATAGAAGATTTTATGTGATGAAAACAATAGTAACTTATTATTAATTATTAATAAATAAAATTACATAATAATTTCTTCATCCATTAATTGGGTTTATAACAATATCGTATGATAACGTTATTTAATTAGTAAATATTTGTTTGATAAGCGTATAGCTCATGAATATCTCATTTCGCCCTCCGCTATTAATCTAATTAGAGCGATAATTGAATGAGCAACACTTCGCCTCGACAAACGTACGCGTGCTTTATTCAATTAAATTTTAAGACGGTATTTAGAATTTCGTAATAAAGACGAGATACTATACGATTCTTTTCCGGACATTGATCTCTATGGTTATCCACATATAGTGTTTCACAGTCTAATCATTTCTTAATTAATATATATCCCAATAATAGTTCAAGAACGTTGCTACGCTGCAAAACTAACTTGAGGGTAGTTTAAAATTATAATAATATACGGTAACATAAGCTTTATTTGTTCTCGTATTGCCACTAACTAAACTACTGGTAATATTGGGTAAACTGTCTATATAAATAACATAATGTACATAAAGTTTAAATTGGCTAGCTGATATCAAAGAAAACTGAAACAACATTGGGTACAAAAAGCTTAAGATTTAGCGAATTTCAAATTATACTTTTTGTTTTATTGTCCTGAAGTGATTAATTCTAAACCATCAATTTTTTTAATAATCAACTAGCTGACCCGGCGAACTTCGTATCGCCTAACACAAACTTTATCGTATGGCATTAAAGTTCAGTTGGGAGTATAGAAAAGTGTTGTTTTTAGACTTTTTCAGGAAATTTAAAAAATTTTTTTTTTTTTTGAATTTTTCTCTCCGTAAGAACCATCCTCGTACTTCAAGGAATATTTTAAAAAAAGAATTAGCGAAATGGGTCCAACCGTTCTCGAGTTTTGCGCTTAGCAACACATTCAGCGACTCATTTTTATATAATCAATGAAATATATAGATAACCTTTTCATATACAGAAAACTTATAATAGCCTACTTAAGTGTAATTTCCAATTAACATCGAAGCTAGTAGCCTTCATTTAATAGTGTTAAAAATTTATCATTTTGACTGTGTTCAATGTCACAATTTGTTTTTCTTACGTGTTAAAAAGGGCCACTAATGTTAAAACAAACGTGAGTACACCTTCAAGGACGACCGTAAACAGTGTCATAAAGATGAACTTATCACAATAAACACTAACACACACACACACACACCGTACGGCTTTTATCGCTTTCAATTTTAATACTTTGACTGGCTCTTATATAAATATTAATTGTTTTAAAAAAAGTTACTATATAGTAAAAAATCCTAGTAATATATATATGAAATTCTGTTAGAATGGCTGGATAGATGCATTATGTTACGCTTGCTTGCCAAAATTACCTAACTGATAGTAACTTTGTTACGTAGACAGCTGGAGATCCAAGGTAATATATAGACTCCCTTTATGTAGCAAACACTCGCAAATGATTGAAAACGACACGGGTAAAACCGAGTGTCATATATCCAGTATCAGTAGATTAATACCATTCGGATTTTTAAATCCCTATGCGTCCTCACTGCCCAGTCCGATCCCCTTGCTAATAGCTTACTTTTTTGTTTTCTCTTTATCGGAAACTCCGCATACTTTCATTCACGTTGGAATTCCCGATCCGATGACGCATGCGCTTTCCTAAGTCTGGAACGAAATCAACGGGAATACTACTAACACAGCGAATATTTTTAGATAAATTTCGTCGTTCATGATTTGCCGCGTCTGTGTTATTATTTATGGATTGTGCCTGTTGCGCTGGCGGTTGCGGGTTCGATCCCCGCACATAACAAACATTTGTATTGTCCATACGGGTGTTTGCCGTGGTCTGGGTGTTTGTGCAGTCCTTGTGGGTCTCCCCACCGTGCCTCGGAGAGCACGTTAAGCCGTCGGTCCCGGTTGTTATCATGTACACCTGATAGCGATCGTTACTCATAGTAGGGAATATATCCGCCAACCCGCATTGGAGCAGCGTGGTGGATTAAGCTCTAATCCTTCTCCTACATGGGGAAAGAGGCCTATGCCCAGTCGTGGGATATTACAGGCTGAAGCGTGTTATTATTTAAGCATTGTATTGCAATTTATTTCCACTATAGTTTTTTTTTTAGATTTACCTAATCAATTTATAATCAGATGAAATTATGTATTTAACGTACAAATAAGTCGATTCGATTCAGCCTGTAAGTGGAATGCCACAGCTGGGCATAGACCTCTTTCTCCGTGTAGGAGACGGATTGAAGCTTAATCCACCACGCTGCTCCACTGCGGGTTGGCTGGTATATATATATATATATATATATATATATATATATATATATACCCCTCATAGTAGGTAGGTACTATGAGTAACAATCGCTATCAGGTATTTATAATAACAACCGGAACCGATAGCGTAACGTGCTTTCCGAGGAACGGAGAGGAGACCCACAAGGACAGACATCCAAACCGGAAAGAAATATTTGTACACATACAAATATCCATCCCGAGCGGAAATCGAACCCGCAAACCGTCGATGTACCAAACATGCACGACGTTGTTGACCAAACAATTATACATATATAATAATTGTGTTTGCTCGCAAACGAAAAAAAAAACCGACTTCAATTACATCGACGAGTAATACAACGTAGATCGACGAAAAAATAGTCAAGTAACTACGCGTTATCAAAGATTACTCAAAAAGTAGTTATCAGATCTCGATAAAATTTAAATGTGACCATCATGATAAACATCCATTTATCATGATAAACATCCGCTTTCGATAAAATTAAAAATTATCAAAATCGGTACACCCAGTAAAAAGTTATTGCGGATTTTCGAGAGTTTCCCTCGATTTCTCTAGGATCCCATCATCAGATCCTAGTTTCCTAATCATGGTACCAAACTAGGGATATCTCCTTTCTAACAAAAAAAGAAATATCGAAATCGGTACATCCAGTAGAAAGTTATGCGGTATAATACAACGTAGGTCGACGAAAAAAGCGTCAAGTAAAAACGCATTATTAGATATAACTCGAAAAGTAGTTGTTAGATCTCAAATAAATTTAAATGGAACCAATTGACACACACCACCTTTCGATTAAAAAAAAATTGTCGAAATCGGTCCACCCGGTCAAAAGTTCTGATGTAACATACATAAAAAAAAATACAGTCGAATTGAGAACCTCCTCCTTTTTTGGAAGTCGGTTAATAAAATATTAGTCATCAAATAAATAAACGCTACACACTCAACGTCCTCCAGTAGGGACACACACAGACACACAATACATGTACAAACGTCAAGACTATGAAACACATTTGTACGACCAATACAAAAATTTATTATGAGAGCGTTCTCGCGACGACTAGAAGCCAGTTTTTGAGATAACTATACTCGTAAGCAGTCTTATAGTAATGTAACTTCTCATTATGTCGCATCGCTTCGCAAAGCGTGGCACGATAATCGATAAAAAACAAATAAATCTCATTTATTGTTAAAGTTTTCAATATCAACTCCATATAGTACATAGAATTTCTACAAAATATACACATATCTGTATTCAACATTTAACTTTACCGTAGCTTTCATTATAAGGACTATACTTTCAATATATTACATGATTAATATAAGTCGTTATTAACAAAAGGTAAAACGCTGTTCGATTTGCGTCTGTAAACGCGTGATACTGCGTCGCTAGGAAAGTGACTGTTTAATTATTATTTTATTTTTTATTTTAAAGGACTTTGCATATTACTTACCGTCACATTTTTTTTTAATATATCGATTTTTTTAAATATAAGCCTGACAATAACGAATACAACAACAATTTAACTGAGGTAAGGCACAGCAGGAAATATCCTCCTCAAAATCTGGAGCACCCCGACTGATGAAGTACCTCGACCTTACAGAAGAAGCTAAATAATACTGCTTTCAAGAAGTGTTGTGTTCGTGTGGCGAGTAAGATGACCAGAGCTCCTGGAGAGAATTGGGTGTAGGGTCGGCAACGCACTTGCCTTGCTTCCGGAGTTACAGGCGTGTATAGGATACGATAATCGCTTACCATCAATCGAGCCGTACGCTTGTTTGCCGACCTATTTGTAAAAAAAACAACAGAAAGTGAATTATCCTATTTGGTGTTGTCGTTTAAAAGTTATGTAAAGTTATGTGCACTATATATATATATATATATATATATATATATATATATATAGCATTATAGCCAATTTATGTTATAATACTTATCATATTTTTATGTATATACCTCCTACTCCACTTCTCGGTTGTGGCGTATTGTTTTATAGCCTATAAACTACGGTAATAAACATGCTTTCTAACGGAAAATGATTTTCTAAAATCGGACCGGATAAATCTGAGTATAGCGCTTACCAAATAAATAGTCTTCCAGTTAATTTGTTGTTATACTTTTACTACAAATTTCCAGTAACAGCTAATAAGAGTTTTATGGCATTTCATAGGCCTCTTATATTAGGAGCTTCATTCACGTTTTTAAACTACAGATTTACGAACGTTGGAAAATCTTCTGAAAAATGCAACTTTCTGCACTATTTCACGTTTATAAAACAAATAAATTATATAAAAAAAATATTGATTAAGCATTATGTAACGCATTTCAATTGATATTTAGAATTAATATCATCAAAGAGAAAGTTATATTGAAATAGAGCCTAACTTATTAAATAGAATATATACATCGAATGTTTTGTATAGGTACTTATGCTACACGTTTTTTCATTATGATAATAAAATTCCTATAGATCAAGGCTTCGGAGATCATAAAGAGATGTTTTTATAAATAAAAGTATTCACTTTGATATGAATATTCCGCTAACTTTGATTTGTGTTCATAATAAATCCAACAAAATCAAGTAGAGAAATGAAAAGAAAAATATATGTATACCCGCAATTTCATGTTTGATAAAATTACCCATGTTTCAGAATTGAATAGAATTGAATAAAGTCTTAAAAGAATAGTGTCTGTATTTTTACATCGAAAAATCGTACGTAGTTCGCAGGGTCAGCTAGTATAGTCTATATACATCTGTATAAATGGTATTTTCATATTACATGTCTGTCCATTAGTCATCCAATTTGACAATTATGAACCCCATTTGGTCTTTTTATGGCCTATAGCTATTTCATACACCACTATATATACTAATAAATGGAAATGGTGGAATGGAAATGGAATGCTTCGAAAACTACTTAACCGATCAGAATAAAACTTAAACCATAAGATGCAGCGTGTTTCGGAGGTTTTAGTGCATGATATGTTTGTGATTACTTATCGTGTAAAGAAATATAGATGGACAGATGTCGCTAATATGTATAATTATATTACATTGAGATGTCGTTTCATTACAAAAAATTATAAATAACTAAATATTAGATGCCTGTCTAGGTTATTATTAGACTACTTACCGTATTTCATAGCGCACAAGAAAACAACAATTATAACAATAGTTCCTCTGCGTACTGAAATTATCCACCAACCCTCAGAGGAGAAGCGTCGCAGATTAACCTTGAATTACCTACTGTATGAAAGACGAGACTAAGTCCAGCAGTGGAGTGTCTACAGGCAGTAATTTAAGTTTACTTCATATTCAAAATTAGTTCTAGCACGCAAAATGTATTATACCAATTGTTTCAAAAATATACACATCCATCAACATAACTGTAACCATTTTCATATCAACCCATTATGTACTTTGAAACCATCAAATTAAGAACCATTTTACGATATTTTTGTTTCGCTTATTGGATATTGCGAGACGTCAAAGGAACTAAGTGGACTGATTTATCGTGCAATTAGCGACCTTTTATACTATGAACTATTGAAAAGTATACTCTAAAACCGAACCATAGGAATCAATTTTGAACAAACGAGTTATGACACCAAAAGACTATCTGTCATATCGAATAACAAAGCTTTTTAGCTTTTGTTGGGGCGATTGTAAAGTTAGGACTATTGGAGGCCGAACTGTGAATGCGTCAACAAAAAAAGGTTATTGTTTTGTTGATCACATTAACGAAAACTTTTACTGCAATTTTCAAGGTACCAGCTTTTATTATTGAGAGAATTAAGGCAGTAATTATTTTTAAAACTAAACACTTTAATATTGATAAACAAACATACAACAAATAACAATTATATATATATATATATATATATATAATACAAAAATTTTTATAGTTTAGTGTCCCCCCTTTAAACCAGCTGACATATAATTCTCTACAGCTTTAACCCGAGGCCATGAATTCTTTTGAGTGTAGAGATATTAGCAGGATTATGAGCTTACCGATAAGCCGGATTAGTCAATAGTGCGACGAACCGACAAAATTTTTAATTGTTTTTGTTTATTATCGCGTCGTTTTAAAGTACACCGTGAATCGGCAATAAAGTCTACGAAGGCATTAACAGTCTAGATATTAGTCTGTTTATGTGTATCTATGCATACCTATCTATAAACGTATAATATATATTAATACGCTAAGGATGTTTGCCTCAATTTTTAGAAAAAACCTCACAATTACTCCACATAAATTATATATCATTTTATAGATAATTGCTTGCTTTACCGGCATCAACAAGTAAATAAATTATTATTTACATATTATACGGCTTTAATTTTGAAACAACGTCAACATGATTGACGGTCGGTAATTTTTTTTACTTATTTAGTGCGAATTATTCGCACGGGTATTGCTAGTTATTATAATAATTTATTAATACTAATAATGTAGCTTACATTGCTTTTGATTACTTTTCGACTGTTTATAACTGTATACTATAATACATTTCAACAACTATATTTATTTTTATATTTTATTTGTTTTTCATTTAGAAAGAATATATAATAAATGACTTTGAACCTAATTTGATTATTGGTCCCGTGTGACACGACGCGATGCGACACGGCACGATACGACTGATACTTTTAACGCAAGATAATCATTTTCACAGCGACGTTGAGATTTTGCTCATTATTCTTGTCAACTTTTAAGCGTGATATAAAATTTAAATATTGTAACGCCACACCACATTGTATAGCCGAGCTTTATGACGCTACGCCATAGCCAAGTGAAGCCAAGCCAAAGCCGGTTCGTTAACTGTCTTCCGGTTGTGAGTGACGTCACATCCAACCGCCAAATGAAGAGGCTAAAAATGCCCAAATTATTTATTTCTCTGATTATTCTTGTGGTAGTAACGAAATAAGAAGAAACTCTACCATGTTGTATAGTGTTTATTAATAAAATAATAGTTTACATAAAGTGCATACGTGTTTGTTTTACCTCTGTCGTTTTAATATCATATGACGCATACATTTTCTGTACATTAAAAAAAACTTGTTTAATATTATACAGATATTCCTTAAAACATAATGTGATGACAATAATGTGATAAAGAGATTTCTGTAAAAATCTTTATAAATAATATGTACCGCCGAAATATATGTTGCCATATATTAAATAATTTTTTTATATATTTTTTTTAAATATCTACACAATACACACACGGTCGTTTGTTCCTAAAGTAAGCAACTTAATGCTAGTGTTAAAGGTAACAGCCAACTGATAAAGCTACCAGCCTGTAATATCCTACTACTAGGCATAGGCCTCTTTCCCCATGTTGGAGAAGGATCAGAACTTAATCCACTTCGCTGCTCCAATGCGTGTTGCCGGATATATTCCCTACTATAAGTAACGATCACTATCAGGTGTACATGATAACAACTGGGACCGACGGCTTAACGTGCTCTCCGAGGCACGGTGGGGAGACCCACAAGGACTGCACAAACACCCAGACCACGGCAAACACCTGTATGGCCAATACAAATGTTTGTCATGTGCGGGGATCGAACCCGCAACCGCCAGCGCAACAGGCACAATTCATAGCTGTGACCGTTGCGCCAACGCGGTGTCTGCGTTATAAATAATGCATATATATAAATAAATAAATATATATACTCGGGGTGGGAATCGAATCCACAACCTCCGGAGCCGAAAGCACTACAAACTGCGCCAACGGGCTAGTCAAGTATAACTCATTATTAAAAGATTTTCATTAAATAAAATTAAAAATAATTGTGTTTGCAGGCAAACGAAAAAAAAAACGACTTCAATTACATCGACAAGTAATACAACGTAGATCAACGAAAAAATAGTTAAACGTTAACGACAAAAAGTAGTTATCAGATCTCGATAAAATTTAAATGTGACCACATGATAAACATCAGGTTTTGATTAAATAAAAAAATATCAAAATCGGTACACCCAATATAAAGTTATGCGGATTTTCGAGAGTTTCCCTCGATTTCTCTGGGATCCTATCATCAAATCCTCGTTTCCTTATCATGGTACAAAACTAGGGATATCTCCTTTCCAACAAACAAAGAATTATTAAAATCGGTACATCCAGTAAAAAGTTATGTAGTATAATACAACGTAGGTTGACGAAAAAAGCATCAAGTAAAAACGCATTATTAGATATAACTCGAAAAGTAGTTGTTATATCTCAAACAAATTTAAATGGGACCAATTGACACACACCACCTTTCGATTAAAAAAAAAAATTGTCGAAATCGGTCCACACGGTCAAAAGTTCTGATGTAACATACATAAAAAAAATACAGTCGAATTGAGAACCTCCTCCTTTTTTGGAAGTCGGTTAAAAAATCGATATAACCCACGAATAAAATTATTTTAGGTACGAAGTTTGCCTAGTCAGCTGTTTTATAAATAAATATTCAATTAAATATTTTCACTAGTTAATAGAAATTAAATGTACATTAGTACATAATATGTAAAAGTAATTATACTTTTACCTCGGTAATCTACATTCTACAGAGCTCCACGCTGCAAAACACGTGACACGGTGACTCAGTGATAACGATGACGGCACGGAATGATAGTGCGCATTTTAAGCTCTTATCATACGTAATGGCGCATAAAAAACGAATTAAATTACACGTAAAAATAATTAAAATATGCATATAGTAAACGACTCTCCATAAAATATCTGTGTACACACTACAGACGTGAAATATAACTATTCATTATTATATTATATCATAACTATTCGAATGTTTTCTTAAATTTCAGTTTAACTTTTTAATGACACTTTTATTTAATAACTTAGCTTTTCAATATTAAATAGGTAATGATCTAGGTTAAAGTTAGACTATAAAATGTCTTAACAGGTTATTTATTAGTGACAGAAAACATGGATAGGTTACACTTACACTTACTGACAAAGTGCTACAAGCCAAAGCGTCCTGTCAGAGAAGTGAATGAGAAATATTACAACAGTCTGGCGTGAGTGTCTGCATTTATCTGTGAGACCACATACGAACGAGTCGATCCTTGAGCACACTCCGAAGTATTGCTAAATATCCGATAAGCCCAACATGGCATCTCATTCGAATGTCTTAATTTATTTGAAGCATAATCTTCATTATTTTCATATTTAAATATATGAAAAAAAAAAACTCGAGCCAGACTTTGTTTAATGTATTCAAAGTAACAATACCTATAAGTCAGTTACTCGACTTCAAAACTTTAAATATTTTTTAATGTTTTTGTAAGGGCTTTTTTAGACTGAGATCCATATGCAAGCCATATAATATCCTAAATAAAAATTTACAAGAATATAAAATTAAACAAAGAATAGTATTATAAAGTTAGAAATAACGCAATCGAAATCAATCATTAATTACTAATCAATTTTGAAATAGTCTAAAAAGAATCGTCTACAATATGAATATTTTCATTTATTACTTGAAAATTCAAGCATGTCTTAAATTAAAACAGACATATTGGAAACACCCAAACCGGTTTTTATCACTATACGCAATATTACGACGGAGACAGTCTTGAATAACAACGTATCTATTGAAGTTGTATGATTGTATTTGCTATTCCTTTTACGTCTCGTTTTTTTGAGCGCTACCCATACTCAGACCACGTAATAACAAATGCCTATATGTAACTTTGTCTGTTACGTTCAAAACAAAACTAGAAAAAATAACCTTCCCTCATTAGGGAACAAGAAAAGGGTTTGGTTATTGTTAGGCTTTTTATACCGTCAGATGAAAACAATTCATTATAATACAAATAGGGGAAGTGTGGCACCAGTTTACCTTTTGACGGCTTTAATTTAATGATTTATTACAAAGTAACAATATTTACAATACCTATTTATGTATCTTAAGGCTATGGGTATGTAAAAAAAATACAGATAAAAATTTAAAGACTAATAAAAAAATACCGTCAGCTTCGGACCACGTCCTATCTTTTACTAGGCAGTCACAGGACTGTCGATCTGGAGTCTTATGCCGCCTGTAGGATAAGCGTATAATTGTATATTGTAATGCATGATGTTAACAATAGGTATGGGCGAGTTAGATCCAGTTAATCATAATTTTTTATAAAAATATATCTATTATGGTGTGATATATTGAGCAATATATTTACATAGTGCAGAATAAAAAAAAACTAACACTGGAAACGACATATTATTATTTATACACATTCGATGGAAAAGTTTATGTTTATTATCTTGTCTATACAACGAAGTGGTTTTACTTAAACTCATCAATACGTCAAAGATCATTTATCTCTCTATCTGAAATAATACAAAAAAAATATCCCAATTGGGGTTGTTGTTGTTGAAGTTTGTATATATATTGTGTAAATACGAATTTAGTAATGTAATGTTGGTTACACTCAGTACTAACAACTTAATTTTGAATTATCTTGACGTTTAGGATAGTTAGATTAGTTTAAGTTTATTAAAATTTTTGGTATCGTGTAAAATTAACTTGTACTCGTAAAATTTTGGAAATTATACAGTTTAGTGTCTGGAATATTCCATTACTAGGTATAAGTCGACTAGCCCTTTGGCGCAGTTTGTAGTGGGTTCGATTCCCACCCCGAGTCTGGGTGTAATAAATATTTATTAATATATGTATTATTTATAAGTATGTTTGTTTGTTTTGTTTTGTTGTGGGCTCGGTTTTCCGCATTTAGACACAGTGGTCCGTTATGCGTGAAAAGAGGGCTGACTAGTTCAGCCAGCCCAGCTCCTTCCAGAAGCTCAGAAGCCTCCTGGGGCGTTCACAGGCTTCTCGGAGCGTCCTTATTTCCTTAAGTATGGTAGCCCGGTGTGCGACCACTCCCTCGCATTCCAGGATTACGTGGGCTGTCTTATTTATAAGTATGTTTATAAAAAAAAAATAGCTATACTAGTCGGCTGTTACCTATAACACAAGCATTAAGTTGCTTACTTTAGGAACAGACGACCGTGTGTGTATTGTGTAGATATTTATTTATTTATAAGTATTTTGTATCTGTTCTATTGAAAAAAAAAAGTATAATTATCTTTTCTATACGCATTTCAGATCTATATTAAGTTTTGATGGCGACATTTAAAACATAAGAAAAAAAAAATGGTCAAAACTATAGGTCAACGTCCTTTATTGAATAGGTATGTACCTATATAGTTTCATAGATATATATAATTTTTAAACAGTCTCTGTTTATTTAAGATCTATGTACGAGTATATTGCTTTTGGGTACGCTTTACGAAATTCCTTCGCTTACTCTGTAAACAAATTCATGATAACGTCAAGGTCGTGATAGTACGTTCAATTGATAATGACACTTATGCTTAGGCTGGGAATGTTCAAAATCATTTAAAAATATACTGATGAGCCGTTAAACTCTTCGCTTTTTATTGAATTACGTTTATGAGGGTATAAAAATGTGTGATAGTTCGAGAAAGGGCTAGATATACGTATCGCACGTACGTATAAAAAATTATATATTTCTTAATATTTTATTAAGCTCGTTACAATTTTAAGCTTAATTATATATTAAATTATGAATCGATAACCGGCAGAACCAGATTTCAGGCCACAAATATATTTGTCCTAGACGAAACTAGTTCTGGCTGAAGTCGAGTTCAGCATATATTATTATATACTTACCTATACAATATAAGTGTCCGTCTACAGCTAAATTCACGTTGTTTTAATTTAGCTTTTATGAAATAACTTCCCGTGATAACAGTGGATAGAAATAAAAACTGTTCTGTAAAACGACAGACTTCATAGAAATTCTTATTTTTCATAAAATCCTCGAACAAACAAACAATTACAGTTACATAATAAAAATAGATTACACGAGACTGTATTATTTATTATCAATTGTCACCTTGATTGATGCAATTGAATAAACTTACAGAACGCGCGACAGCTTTGTATTTAAGCTAATCGTATATCGAGCATGACATAACCATACATAAACTGAGGCAGGGCAAAGCAAGAAATATCCTGCTCAAATTTTGGAGCAGCCCGACTGGGCAAGTACCACGACTTTACAGAAGATCAAAGCTAAATTATACTGCTTTCTAGCCGTGGTCCGTTCCTGTGGTTATTAAGGTGACTAGAGCTCCTTGGGAGGGTAGGAGGTGGGGTCGGCAAAGCGTTGGCAATGCTTCTGGTGTTACAGGCGCCTATATGCAACGATAATCGCTTACCATTAGGTGAGACGTACGCTAGTTTGCCGCCCTAGTTGTATAAAAACAAAAAAAATATATATCATAGAATAGATGTCAGCTGGCATTTCTTTTTAATACCACAAGTTTGGTAAGTAACCATAGGGTCCGCCAGATTACGTGCGGAAGCTATGGACGTCTGCAAGAGCAGGAACATCAAAATCTGTTACTTACCCTGCCTTCAACAATAACCAGGAGCTCTAGTCTAGTCTAGAGCAGTATTATTTATCTATGATTGAAGCTCAAAGCTAAGGTTCAGGTGTTTTCCCAGTCGGGCTACTACAAATTTTGAACAAGATATTTCTTGCTGTATCACACTTTAAGTAAACACTAAGCCTTCAACTTTCGACATTCTTTTTTATTACTATTTCATTGTTTATTATACAAGTATAGTTCATAGTACAAGTTTTTCTAGTAATTGACTTTTTTCTTATTTAACTAATACTATGAATATTTGAAGTTACATATCTTAATATATATAAATCTCGTGTCACAATGTTTGTCCTCAATGGACTCCTAAACCACTTAACCGATTATAATAAAATTCGCACACCATGTGCAGTTCGATCCAACTTGAAAGATAGGCTATATTTTATTTTGATATATTAATTATTATATTTAAGAAAAAAATAAAGAAGGCGGTACAAAGTTCGCCAGGTCAGCTAGTACATATATATATATATATATTAATATGTAAAGCAAAAACTTTGTACCCCTTTTACGAAAATTGCGCGGACGGAGGAGTATTATTTTTCAGCTAGTGACATATAATATACTTATACCATTAGTGTTAGAAACCACATTCAACCCTAAGGAGTGTAGGGATAGAGGGAATTAGATCCGTGCGCCGCTAATCCCGCTCTCTGCCTCGAGATTCTACGTCCCTTGAGATAGCAAACATACGAGATGATTCCACAGTTGGAAGATACGTCGCATTTTCCTAATCTAAACCAATATTACAATATCCTTTACAAAAAGGAATGTTGTATAAATTAATATAGAAATACTAACTTTTAACGATGATTTGTGGCTGTGGACACAGCGACTGGCGTTTGCATTAGTAATCGCAGGTTAAACATAAAACACACAAAAATCCAACACAAATATGTTACGTGTGTGAGTATCAAACTAACGATAACAGTACCGTTTAACATGTTACTTTTTTTTAACAAAAAGATTATGAATGGTTAATTGAATGCTTAAACCATTTTCATATTTACAATTATAGGTAAAAAGTTAAAGAAAATATTTATTCCTTTTCAATGAAATATCTTAGAAAGAAAAATCGAAATTAACTTAATACAAGCATTCTATAAAGCTTTCAAAATAAATTCACATTCATTTTCTTTTTTTCCTATAAAGCTCAATACTCCAGTGAGTTATTCATTCTATATAAAAGACTTATTGAAGGAAAATAGATTACGTTACTTTGAACATGTGCGTCTTCAAGTTACAATGTGTTTTGTTAAATAAAACATTGTAAGCAACTCGCATTTTGTAGCCTTAGGTGAATATAAAGAATGTACAATTTCGCCTGCGATAAAAGATATCGATTTGAATGTATCGCTTTTATTCTTCTGTCTGTTTTTACTTATATTTAAGCAGCTTAGGAATTTGTTTGTATTGCTTTTGAAAGCGCTTTAATTGCTTTTATCGTCACAACCTACACCACAAACTTATGCAACTGTAATAGCACTACTTAATTGTAAAATAATTACTAAAAATTGCAATTTAGAAGCGATAGTGATCACTTAAGTGAGCAATTGGTAAACTAAAATAATAGTTCAAATTAATGGCGCTAATTTCAATAAGAAAGGTTATTTGATAATTAGCGAGTGATCAGACATTGTTATCAAAAGTAATACGATTATAATCGACATCCAACGATTTTTGTATACCTGCGTAATTACATTTATTTCTATAAGTGACGACATAAATGACGCGGGTTTAATTATGAAACCACCTGCTAAGTGCGTAAGTGTATTTATTACTATGTGTGTATGCTTACGTATGTGAATAATACAATTTATACAAAATTAAAATAAATATCTATTATCATGCCATTTGCCAAAAGTTGTTTTGAACAGAGTAAGACCGTTTTCTATACATATTTTGTAGAATATATACATATAAAATATCCTTTTTGGATGTCGAATAATGAATCATGTATTACATTATTATTACAGTTTAAAACAATCATTATTTTAATTACGATGGAAGCCTAAGCTCGCTTTATAGAGTGATATAAAGGAGGACTTCATTTTCATTAAAGTCAGTATTTGACCTCTATACTTATTTAGGTCAACCGGAACACTCAGTTACATTGTAACAAAGTACAAAGTATGCGTTCTTTGAACATTAATTCGATTTAGTATTACTTTATAGGTGAGAGCGTACAGCGGGACGGTAATCTTTGATTTCTACCGTGATACGACCTTATGTACTGTTTGAGAAGACAAATTTAAATTTAATTTTATTTCAATTTTATTCCCAAACCCCTCCCCCCCCATTCCTCTAAGAAAAGAAAATAGGTATAGCACGTTATCTTACTTATATATACTCTTAAGCCTATTGTCTTGGAATTCTTGGGCAGAGGTCTTATCTAGGACGTAGAAGAGCTTGATCATTAATTTATTTCGCCCACATCTTACAAATCCTCGGATTTTCTCCTTTGTGACAATAAAGTTTAAAATAGATTTCCTTAATATAAACAGAAATATCCAATCCATTGGATCGTTTCGACCCCCACTACTTGAACAATGCGTAAAAGAAAAACTGTCAAATTAGACCACTAATAAACTTTCGTTGAACAGAAAAATAATTACGGAATAAAATAACACAACTATTTTTTCATGTCCATATCTAGCAATGCAATCTTACATTAATTTCGCCATTATTTAATGACTTACATTT
Source organism: Melitaea cinxia (assembly GCF_905220565.1). Lineage (NCBI taxonomy): Eukaryota > Metazoa > Arthropoda > Insecta > Lepidoptera > Nymphalidae > Melitaea > Melitaea cinxia. The sequence continues at coordinate 6,123,268 of NC_059422.1, forward strand.
TTACGATTAGATTTTAAGTGTTCATGTATTTGATATACAAATTGATAAATTGTAATCTCCTTATACAAACCAATATGTAAGCATTCTCGAACTTTTTTCTTTAAAATATTTAGTGTACATTTTAAAACAGTATACATAGCATGATTTAAAATTATAATAATCAGTCATTCACACATCAATCAAACAACAAAGCCAATAAGTAATATAGAAATATCTTTAACGTTCATAATTGATCTGACCAAGATTCTAATATCCTTCTCCAAGGATATTAGACTATATATAGACTAACAGTCTAAAACAACTACAAAAAAAAACACACACACACACACTTTTTATATACCTAGCTAGCTGTGCCCAAAAAGTTGATAATTGGTCCAGCCGTTTCTGAGAAACGGACAGATAAAAATTGTAAAAATGTTATTTTGGTATAAGTATCCATATGCATTTAATAAAAAGCGGTTATTTTATTATTACAAACAGACACTCCCAATTTTATGTATCTGTATAGAACATATGAAAAATAAATTATAAAGACTAAATTGCATATAAAAAGTTAGAGCTGATAAATGCTTCAAATATAACAGTGATTCAATAAAAGATAACAGACCAAGGGTAACATCGTAATCACATAACACCGTAAGCCGAAGCTAGGGGAGAGATTACTATATATAATTCAACTCCCCATGGCGTTTTGTATCGAACCCTTTCACATTGACGCCGCCACATAAGCTAATTACTTACCCCGTACTTCGTTTTTATTATATTTTAATTTTTCATGGATATTAAATAGAGATAAATAATTATACGAATAATTCTGGTGGCTATAAACGCTTGTAAACGCTCGCTGAATATCAGTTTTTTAAAAGATTTCTATTGGGACACTCGATTAAAAATTAAATGTATTCGTTATTTACGATTACACCTTTATAATTTGCGAAGGGTTTACATATTTTAAATAACAATTAACATTAAAATTTTAATAAATTTAAAAATCTTCCCTTCTCTATATAAACTATGTGTACGAAATTTCATACTCCTCCGTCCGCGCAATTATTGTAAAAAGGGGTACAAAGTTTTTGCTTCACGTATTAATATATAGAATATAATAAAAAGAGAAATGTCCGTCGGTCCGGCTTTTCTACGTTCTAGTTTATAAAATGAACACAGTTACTACATTAGAGTATAGCCATATACCAAATGTGTTAGCTTTATACACTAAAATAACTCAAATAAAATAAACAAATGTACACTAAAAATAAAATATGATGACATACCTAATTAAATTTTAATTTAAGCTTATGTGAATTGAAAGGCCTTTGTAAGTGCGGCATTTAAACATCTCTTTTTTATTCGATACTGTACATTCATTGATTACGATTGTAACTCATTTTATTGTCTTCTTTTACCTTCAGTTTTAAATTATGAATGAGCGTTGTTTCCAATTTTACACACGTAGGTACAAACATCCGCTCTTGTACGTCCTAAGGCTGTCTGGTAGAGAATGCTTTTGGCATTAATCCCGCCTTTTGTTCAATGTATTAGTTTAATAAATCTTAAATAAATAAATACGTCATCACTAAAATACCCTTTTATACTTATGAAAAACTGAAAAAAATACATGTAATTAAAATAAAAAAAGAATTGGCTAAATGTGTGTACGCGCACAACTTCCGAACGTCTACACCAAATTAGATAATTCCTTTTTTTATATTCGTTACTATCAACGTAGGTTTTATATTTAAAAAAAAAATCGATAAATTCACGAAACAAAAATGTGATAAATACTACGAAGTTCGCCTGGTCAACTAATAAAGATTATATTTCTCGCAAAACGTCCAAGAACAAGATTTTTTTTTATAATTTCGCATCCGACAGTGCCACGCTCGATAGGTACTGAAGCTGCGGTTGTATTTGAAACATGAGTGTGCACCGCAGAAACAGTCAATGACACAGGTTAGGTATTATACTACAGAGTTACAGAGTCCTTTAGTGTCCCTAGCATTATATATTAAACTCTTCATGGTTGAGTATTTATTTTACCCCTCAACTCGTAAAATTACTTACCTACTGATATTATTATTATTTCTTTTTCTTTTATTTAGGAAGATACACTTGTAAAAAAAAATACAGATAATAATTTTAAATCTATAGTTTCCTGAATTACTATACAAAAATAAAAATAAAATTAAAATATGTAACTTGTACAGCTAGATTTTTACATTTTTAAAAGAAGAAAATATATTATTCATTTAATGCTCTAATTAGATCTCTTTTAAACATTTTTTTTTTTATAAAGAGGACATATAGGTTTGTAGGTGTGTAATCAATAAACTATTATTAATACTTGCAATATGTATGTATGTAGTATATTATATAAAGTAAATACCTTATTATGATATATTTGGTCATGTGTGAGTATTTAGTCAAACTCTATTAAAATAATAAATATAGAAAATATGCTAGATCTTTAAGTATCTACATTTAACAATATATATAAATGATTTCGTCTCGTATTGAAATGTACGTGACAATAATTTAAGGTACTTGACTTTTGTAGGATTGACATATAGGGTCTGATTCGCCAATTATCGATGATACAGGACCATATAATTTAAATTCAAATATCCATAATTCGTAATGCTTTATATTTTATAATTTTTCATGAAAAATACTATAAAAAAAAAACTATACAGTAAGAAAACAATCTGAATCGAAATAATTGTTCTTGAAAAAATAATGAACAAGCAAATAAATAAATCATAATAGAAGTACATTTAAATAAAATATCAGGTAACAGAAAAATAACGACAAAGTCGTGTTCATATACCTACTAGCAAAATTATATTCCGAAACTGAATTCCATATACAGATTAAAATTCGTCGAAACTTCTATTACGATACATTCCGTCGAAATATTAAACGAAACGTATGGAATTTTATTCGTCGGAATTTCAAAGAGGAATTTTGTCAAAGGAAAATTAAATTTTAAAAGCAAAACAACTATTCGAATAATTATTATTTTAAAGGTATAAAAAAAGGTAGAGAATATTTTCTTAAAAATTAGGTATATAATATTTATAATATTAGAATATTTTCTTCTTTCATTCTTAAAATTTTGCAACGGAGATGGAATTTTTTAATATTTAAAAGCTGACGAATAAATATTTTTATTTTTTACATTTTTTTTTTTAAACTTATCTCTTTATGTTCCAAACACATATGCATTTGGATTGACTATTGGACCCAATAATTCATTCCTAAAAAAACGTACTTCTCACGCACAAATATTTATTTAATTTAAATCAGACTGGAGGAACCTTTGATTAGTCCTTTCAAACAAACAACTAGGTAGTCAGCGTTTTCATTATTAGTATTGATGATGTCAACTGAGAAAAGTGATCGATTTTAATATCTTTTCATTCCATAGAGTTATTTCAGAAGCCCTTTATAAAAAGTCCAATCTATTTGAAAATGTCACGTTATCGATCTTAATAACGGAACTCGCAGAGATACTATATGATTCCGATTGCCATCGTAATTGTATGTACATATATTTCAAAATTTACTATTAATATATTTTTATAAGTACTGAAACAGCTTAAAATTATCAAACTTGTAGCTTCTAGAACAGAAACTTAATCCTACGCGCTTTTTCGTGTTATTATATCACACTTTTTAATGTATTTAATAAAACACAAAGTTTTAACAATAATTTCATTTCTAGTGTTTACGCGAATTTCACTCATTACAATGAAACAACTTTTTCGGATTTTATCGCGGTTTAAGTTTTTCAAATGTCACAGCAACCCTTTGTTAGTGTAGAGTATCCGAAACGTCGGGCATCTAATAAATTTTTTTAAACATATTTAATAATGTTAAAATTTAGTAACGTCGAACCAAATTCAAAGGTTTTTTTTTTTTAATAAGATATTCGAGTATCGTATGTGGTTCTATCCACACATCTAATCTAAAAGTATTCAAAGTATATACCTAGTATTGTTCATTCAAGAGAAATGACGACTTGTTGTTAAATATATCACGTCATTACTATGTGAAGCTACAGCTTTAAGTAGAAGCTTACGTATATATAAAAATAGCACTAGAAACGTTTTCATATGTGTTAAAATTTATGTTTCGGGTTCGTCCATTAATCACGTAAGGTTCGGGGGTGGTTGGAGAAAAATTACGACGTATAACAAAGTGGGGGGTAGGTCGAGATGAGATGTTACGTGTATTTATTTTTTAATTGAAATTGCGTATTAAAAAAATATAATACAAAATCACACTGCAACATTGATGTCTGTCTGGAAATATGTGTCAAGGTGTTTAATTTTTCAAAATTCAATTAGTCTACCTAAAATAAACAACAAAAATACATGTGATTTTTGGCTATGGTTGTTGTCTACAACTGTACTACATATCACCACAGGGGGATAGGGGGTCGAGGAGTTGCTTTAAAAACACCACGTGATAAATGGACAACCCACTTACAGCAATGTTCTTTTAATATATATACATAGCTAGTCATATATATTACTAGCCCCCTTAATACCCCCCCCCCCCCTATAACTTAGGGGTATAAAAAATAGCTGTTGGCCGATTTTCAGACCTACTCGATATGCACACAAAATTTCATAAAAATTTGTCCAGCCTTTTCAGAGGAGTATTGTCACACATTGTAACACGAGAATTTTATATATATAAGACAAGATTATCTTTATCTTTCTTTTCTTAACAATACATAAGGAACACAACTATAAGAATATCATGTTAGGTAAATAAACAAACAAGCACTCCTCAAACATTCAGCTTCATAAAATTATATGTAGGTCAGGGAAACAGTGAAAATTCTATTAAACTATATTATTTCCTAATTTATTTGTGTGCATTCTTAAAAAATATTGACTTGTTAATACTTGATTTTTGGAATTCCACAATTTTATATCTACATGTTCTAAGTAACATTCGAGTAATTTAATCACTAACAAGAATTTTATCAGCTAATTATATACAAAATTAAGTTTCCTTCTATTAAACATAAAATAACCTAGATATGATCAAAAGCAAAAAATACAAATAATGTTTATATAGCGGTTTCAACAATGATATAACATTTCATAAAGCCATATAAGTTCACTTGAAACCGCTTAAGAACCTGTTAAATGTAGTTATGATTGAAACATTTAGAGAAAAATTGCTAAGATTTCTTTCAATCACAATTATAAAGATACAAAAAGCATTAAATCTGTGATACATTTATTGTGGTAATTTAAAAGTGAAGCTACCACCGATTCCGATTGTACATAGATTCTGCAGAGAAACATCGGCAAGTAACTCCACAGTAACTCTTTTGAAAAAAAAAACTAAACTGTGTTTTTATACAAAATTGGTAATACCTGGCAAGAAATACAGCATCATTGTGATAAATCAGCAACATATCGACAAGCTTATCGCAGAAACTGAACGATGTTATAGCAGTCAGGTTCTATCCCCGCACATGACAATTATTTTTTTAGGCCATAGAGTTTTATTGTTTCCTGGGCAAATGTTGCATTGAACGTTGTTTTATTTGTTTAAAACAAAAAAAAAACAATCCATAAACATATTTTTGTGATTATTAACAGAATCCTAGTAAGTGACAGAGGTAATCACATCAGTAAACTTAATGAACCAATAGCTAGATAGCTACTTTAAAAATCAACGCTGACATTTGCAGGTTCCATCCTCTCTCGTGGCAAATATTTGTTTTTATCTATTTATTTACAATTTATTTAATAGGGTTTTGCATTTTGAGTGTAGAACCCTTACAAGGCACAAGAAACTAACAACTTTTTTATACCAGTTACTTAATCGTATAATGGAATAAACTAAAGCAATTAGTTGTTAATCATACATAATTGAGATGTATGTCTGTATTGAGAGGAACATTCCTCTCAATTATAATAAGGTTAAATAGTTAAAATGCCATACATATAGCAAAATATGTACTGCAGAAAAAAATCCATCAATAATAGAGAGTAAGTTGTAGTTTGTTGATATAAAGCACCTCCAAACCACATAAAAGCTACTTGGTACTTCATTATGGCTTTCAAAAAGAGACTAGTAAACACAAATACGATTATAATTGTGCAATTTGACTAATGAACCGTAAAAAGTAAAAAAACTTCTAATAAACCAAAAAAAATTTGGACTGTAAAAACCAATTACATTTTATGAGCACCCCACACTGACTTTGCACGGGTATTTAAAAAAATCCCAATTTTCTTTGAAAATGTAATATAGCATAATTATGTCACCCACGGATAGTTCCACTAAAAAAAGTCAAGTCAAAGTCAGCCCTGCGGTCACCAACCCGCCTGCCCAGCGTGGTGACTATGGGCAAAAACCCCCATGAGTTCGAACCACGGATAGTGTAGCTTCCCAATAGTGAAAGAATTTTTCAAATCGTTGCAGTAGTTTCGGAGCCTATTCAATGCAAGCAAACAATCAAATCTTTCCTCTTTATAACATAGAAGATAAATATATCTCTCTATATAGTATAGATAATATTACTTCTTTTAATTATAATATAGATTAAAAAAAAACCTCTAACATTCCTTATAAAAGCATTAAACATAACAAAATTATATTGATTTTAAACTATAATATCCACAAATAGGTACAAATGATTAGTGATCAAATGGCAAAATTTCATAAAACATTATTAGTCAGCTAAATAATTTCATGTGTAACATTGAGAAGATTGAGTAAGCAATTGTATTGTTTAAAAAATCACATAATTACACAATTGAGTAATGAATTATTAATGATCATTAGAAATATTACAAAGCTTTGCAATAGCATTATAAAATAATTTTCAGCAAATAAGCAGTGACAATAGTTTTAAAATTTTTAAGCAGTGACAATAGTTTTAAAATTTTAGCTAGGTATATGTCGTTGACGTTCAATTCAATTCTTTAATTACTAAACCAGTCAACTTGTACAATAACTTTAATATAATTTTTCTACTTACATATATAAACATACTCTATCAAATGTTTTTTTTTACTATAAATTTTTAGTTCAAATTGTTTTTTCTTTTAAATTAACTCATTAAAAACTTATTTAAATATAAAGTTTTAGTCATTAAATAAATTTTGAAATAGTAAAGAATAAATTAAAATAATAGAATAAAGAATGACAAGGTGTTAAAATTAATGTCCGGCATTTGCTGTCCTTCATATTTGAGACTTTATTACCACAAAATAATTGGCATTTATTTACTTTAGAATTAGAATATTTGATAAAACGTAATTTTAATATTTTATATATACAACATATTGTTAATTTTGATTTCAATTAATTATACATAAATTTATTAATAAAAAATATAAATGAAATATATTAAGTAATAAAAAGTTATTCTGTATATATAGTAAAGATAATCTCTATTATAAGTAAATATTATCATTTATTTAAATAAAGAGTCAGAAGTGTAATTTGTCAATCAGCGCGTACCGGCGTACGAGATTGTTTGTAAACAAATAACATATGATCCGGTGACCGGCGATGGATTTTTAATTTTTTTTTTATTTTCTACATATATTCCAAAGACTTGCCGCAAAATATCATGCCTGAGCGTAACGAGTACGGCGAGAAAACGGCAAATGAGTGAGCTATGGGATCGCTGGGGTCCTACAAGAACACCATGCGGTATTATCGCGCCAAATTTTGACAACACTATAATAATGTTATTAGGGCCCATTGGAACGATTTTATCTCCTTATAAAAACGTAAAAACAAAGTATAAATAAAATTTCTAGGTACACAGTAAACCCAAAGCAATAAATTCGCTTAGAACCCTCTAATAAGAATAAATATACCGCCCCTAGCGGTAGGAATACGAAACTGAAACATGATGGCCGACACACAGTAGTTTTGATGACTTAACACCTAAATGCGCAAAATACTCACACTTTCCTCCTCTTTTTCCATACCAGAGGGCATTTGAGGTACAGCACGATTAATCGCCGAGTAGTCCGGTAAATCCGGAAGCTCCTCGGCGAGATATATGGGCATTGGTTTCGACGCATCCAGGGCCCTCGCCCTAAACGAGAGCTTCGACATTTTGTTGACAGAACAAAACACGCTAGCGTCGACACAAAAATGCACTTATAAAACACTTTATATCTCCTCCAGGAGGTCCCAAAGGACCGTAAACTGCACTTTGCACACTCTAGTTCGTTCCCATGGTTAATTTTTGCACGCACTCAGTCACAATTAATGAAAAACAATAACGAAACTTTACATATTGAGCGTACTTTACAGAAAGCCATCATGGCGGCTTTCCGTTTGGCGGACGACCATGACCAACTTCCACCTAGTGCGACGTGCGCGGGAAGGAAACACGCGGGAACAAATCTAACATTTTTATATCTCTTTATAAGTTATACATAACAAAATTACTCGAATTTGTCGTAAACAAAATATTATAAAATAAAAATAATTATTTAGTTATGTTTACAATATTTATTCGATTATTTAAAAATAATCAAAAATAAAAATATGAAAATTACGTCGGAGGTTGGTTGTCAAACCATAGACTGCATGTTATTTTCTTTAATAGCCATTCCATTTAACGGAATTACTATAATAGAAAAAATTACTTATTTCAAACATGTTAATTTTATTTATATTTCAAAGTTCTTTTTGATAATTTTATAGGGATACACGATTGTATAACTTACATTTTTGTAGAAAGTTGTGATTTGACGTTTTTTCGTTAAATTAATTTGAAATTAAAATTATTTTTTTACGTTATTTAAAATTATGTCTATAAAATCTTAAATCTTAATATTAATTAAAAAATAAATATAATAAAGATATCTATATTCGAATTTTTTTCTATAACTTCGATTTTAAGAGTATGTTAAAAATTATTCAAAAGTATATTTAATAAATTAAATAAATAAATGGAATTCTACAACCTTCGTAAGTTCTGTATGTGTATCATTGTTAAAATGTTACCATATCAAAAATAAGGATTGAATGATATTTTCAAAGAGCAACACGGAGGGGAGTAGCCATAGCTTTTTTTACCGATACAAAACTATCTGTCATTTTTTACGGTGGGAAAATCAGACACACGCACACTTTATCTTATTCCCACACAAAAATAATCGTGTGTCACTACGAAACTCACACATACTAAATTAAAAACACACTTACATTTATCACACACGGATAGGTATATTCTATGTTATTACAGTATAATGACATTCCGCAACTACACTGTCAGTCAGTCAGTTCAGCCTATTACAGTCCACTGCTGGACATAGGCCTCCCCAAGTTCGCACCAGACATCCCGGTTTTCCGTAATCCTCATCCAGCCTTCACCGGCAATCTTACATAGATCATCGGTTCAACGGGCTGGAGGCTTACTGCCGTGGTCATAACAACTGTCGATACGCATTATCGATAAATTCAAGTACTCGGTTAGGAAAATTAGGTTTTTAAAGTGATACAAAGGTAATGTGTTATTGTAAACATGAACTTTATTTATTATGTACTACAACAATTGTCATGTCCAAAATAAACTAAATGTTTATATCATTTTTAAAACCAGTGATGTAGTTGATGTAGTGAGTTGTATCTATTACTGGCTTTTAAAATGGATTCATTATCATCATCATTATTTCAGCCTATTGCAGTCCACTGTTGGACATAGGCCTCCACAAGCTCGCGCCAAAAAGAGCGTGAGCTTTTGTGTGTTGCCCATAATGACTACGCTGGGCAGGCGGTTTGGTGACCGCAGGGCTGGCTTTGTTGCACCGAAGACGCTGCTGTCCGTCTTCGGTCTGTGTATTTCAAAGCCAACGGTTAGATGGTTACCCCGCCATCGGTCGGCTTTATAAGTTCCAAGGTGGTAGTGGAAATGTGTTATCCCTAAGTCACCTCTTACGACACCCACGGGAAGAGATAGGGTGGCTATATTCTTTAATGCCGTAGCCACACAGTATGCAGCATTAAAAATGGATTAGTTTTGTACAAATCTGACGAATACATTTTTGTTATGAATATATTTTTCCATTATTAATCTGGACAGTTCCATACTTAAAAGTCAGAATTGTATTAAAATTATTTGAGCAATTGACACTATTTCTTGTGGGTGTCCAGGTTAGTCTGTTATTACAATTTTTTTTCCATGTATTCCTTGAATTTGGATTTTTAGGAAACCTGTAAAAATTAATATAAAGCATTGTGGTCGAAGTTCACACTAAGTAATTCTAGTAAAATGTGTTCATACTCGTAAGTAATGTATTCTATTTAACAAGCTGTACCCACGGTTTCGTCCGCGTGGAATTTAGCAAAAAGTTATTGTTCAGTAAACAAAGTTATAAAGAAAATCTAAAATAAAAGTAGCCTGACTTACTTTATATTACATAACAATCAGCCTGTGAAAGTCCCGTCAAAATTGGCCCTGCCGTTTCACAAACAAACAAACAGACAGTCAAAAACTTATAAATGTTATTTTTTTATATTATGTACCGTGTATACATCGATCTGCATTTAGTCAAAAGTGGTTATTTTAATATTTCAAACAGACGCTCGCTCGCTTGACGACGCTATTATAAAACTATGTATATTAAAATTACGCTCAAAATGTTATATTATAAATAAATCAGAATCTCAAAAATGTCTGTCTCCTCCTTTGCCTTTGCCATTTTTATCAATAACTATCTACAAACAAACCGGTAACAATACTATCGCTCGGCGACAGCAACTTGTCGGAAAAACACTCAGATCAGTCACTTGACTGATCCGCATATTGTATGAGGGTGAGCGGTCTGTGTTGGTAAACAAATCCGAAACAACACGACTGATAACATTTGTAATTTTTACCTTTAAAAAAGGTTTAAAAGAAGTATACAATAATAATGTGATTAAAAATACTTACATATGAAAGGTAGCGCCATCTTTTAGTAAATTTAACGTGGCAGATATCTTTTTGCAAAAAACAGAACAATTTGGTATTTTTTGAAGGACGTTGACTCAATCGCACAACTAGATTTAGTCTAGTGATTAGTGCGGCTGCAACTAGTTTTATTGTTCGCGTAGGATCATTTAGACTTATACTTTGACAGAGGGGAGCGCCTGTGTATGGCTACTCCCCTCCATGTTGCTCTACGTATATTTTAAATTAATTTATATATAGTACTATTACATATTTACAATTCACAACTTAAGGACTAAATATTTGTAGATAATTTTGGTATTATATTTATTTTTATTTAAATTTAAAATATAATAAAAAAAAAATCATTTTAGGACTCTAGTTAGTGGTTTCAGGCTTAGCACTATTGAGCCTGAATATAAACGTGTAAATATTTGTTACTATTTCTTAAATTTACCTTACATGTTTTTTTTTTTCTCATTATTTGTAATTGTAACTGACTTGATCATGACTTGAGAGACATATTTTAGGTAAATTATGATCATATCTTAATTGATTGATGGGTTTAATGACTCATTGTTGATTTTGGGACTTAATGCCATTTGTTTTTTAATCAAATTTAAAGGCCTTATCGCAAGAGCGATTATGACGCTCTGGTTAGAAGACTTAGATTATTACATATGTACACAACTTAAGTTCTCATATCCACCAACTTATATAACATTCGGGCCAAGTCTGAGAGTGCCAAAGCCAAAATACTATTACATCTATCATCCAAGTCATTAATAAAAATACATCTAATATGTACGATTTTATTTTTGTGTACCCACACATTAGGAATTCTAAACATTTTTGAATATCATATCAAAAATTGACCGCTCCAGCGGGAATCGAACCCGCGTCTCCGACTGACCGTGTCGGCGCTCTAGCCAATTAAGCTATGGAACGATGTACCCGCTAGAGCGAAATTTTTGATATGATGATTTTTATTTTCGGTTTAAGCGAACCGTGGCGCCGTCTATAGTGAGTTCTTTACAGAGACCCGTAACTATTCAAAGTTTCATATTACAATGAAAATCTTTGACAGGAGACGACACCATGCTATTTTTAATATGTACGATTTTATTTTTGTGTACCCACACATTATGTGTACACTATAGACGGCGCCACGGTTCGCTTAAACCGAAAATAAAAATCATCATATCAAAAATTTCGCTCTAGCGGGTACATCGTTCCATAGCTTAATTGGCTAGAGCGCCGACACGGTCAGTCGGAGACGCGGGTTCGATTCCCGCTGGAGCGGTCAATTTTTGATATGATATTCAAAAATGTTTAAAAATACATCTGTCTCTGATGTCGTTGTTCCGGGCACATTCCATCTATATGTGGTAGAAATCTCAACAACATTACAGACGGAGCAATTCGGAGATGTAATTTTCCGCACTAGAAATAAGAATTTATTGCATGGGATGTGTCCGGAACGAAGCCTCAGTGCTGTTACAGTTTCTGTCCTACTCAAAGATGATTTATCAATCCATGGGGGTCGTGCAGGATGTGATTGGATCGTGCGATACCATATACCTTTTTCCTTAGATCTTTAGTTAAAATATTCTTTAAATAGGTCATCAAATTGAAGTCTAAGTGTATATATATCGGGTTCGATCCTCGCATATGACAAACATTTGTATTGGCCATACAGGTGTTTGTCGTGGTCTGGGTGTTGGTGCAGTCCTTGTGGGTCTCCCCACCGTGCCTCGGAGAGCACGTTAAGCCGTCGGTCCCGGTTGTTATTGTAATATAACGGTCGATCGACGCATCGATTGTCGCGCTCGATGACCGCGTCAGTCGTGAATAAACGGTGTCACTGACAACTCGCTGTCCTTTTATTTAAAAAACATTTCATTGGCGAACGAGGATTAATTTATTAAAATGTCGATCGGAAAGTTATCGGAGTTCAACATAACATCGGGAAATTGGTCGATGTACATTGAAAGAACAGAAATGTTTTTCAAAGTTAACGCGGTTAAAGAAGACTTATGGCTACCCACTTTAATTGCGGCGATGGGCGATGAAACGTACGAGTTACTAAGTAATTTGACGAGTCCCGAAAAACCGAGCACCAAGACTTACGCAGCGGTGGTGAAGCTGATGGGTGACCACTTACAGCCGAAACCATCTTTTATGGCAGAGCGATTTCGATTCCGCCAAAGAAGGCAAAATGCGGGTGAATCAGTTTTGCAATATATTTCGGAACTAAAAAAAATGTCAAGATTTTGTGACTTTGGGACGGTATTAGAAGAGAATATGCGGGATCAGCTGGTATGTGGTCTTCGAAGCGAAGCTACTAGACAACGTTTATTCGCCGAAGACAGCTTACAATACGCGAAGGCAGTCAAAATTGCCTCAGCCATGGAAGCGGCGGAAAGGGATGCCGCAGCAGTGGAGCAGACAAGCGGCAGTGGCAGTGTGAGCAGCGAGGGCGTGGCGGATTCCGTGCATGCGGTGCAGGTGGCCACGCGGAATAGCCGAGGCGGACGTGGCCGGGGCGGCCTACGGGGCTCAGCGGCGGTGCGACGAGAGAAAGAAATAAACAGTAATTGTGCGGCTTGTGGATCTACGGATCATATAAGTGTTGGGTGTCGGTACAACCGGTTCATCTGTAGTAGATGTGGACAGAGGGGACATTTACGTCGTGTATGCCCGGTACGGTCAGGTGGCATCTCTCGGCGAGAAGGGCTTCCAAACAATAGCATGGTTGCTGGCTTCGCGGACGACAGAGTGCACCGATCGGAGGTGCTAGGGGTGGACGAACCTCCTTTATCGGACGACGAGGTCGAGCCGGTCGTAGAAGATCTACATCAACTTAGTCTTAACAGTTACAAGCCGGTGAGTTTAAAAATATGTATAGATGGTATCGTTTTACCTATGGAAATAGATACTGGATCATTAGTATCATGTATTAGTAAAAATACTTATGATAAATATTTTAAAAGTAGGTATTTAGAGAAATCAAATATGTTATTTAAATTTTATGATGGTTCTACGATTAGACCCCTAGGGGTGATCAAGCCACTCGTCAAATATAAAAAAATAAGTAAAATTGTAGAATTATTTGTAATTGAGGGTGGCACCACTTCGTTATTGGGAAGACAGTGGCTTTCGGAATTTTACATAAAAATACCATCATATAAACACGTAGAAAATATGAATGTAATTAATGCGGAAAATAATTTTAATCATTCTATTAATGTATTACTCGACAGATTTAAGGAGTTATTCTCGGAGGGACTGGGACGGTTCACGGGCGGTAAGGCTCAGCTGCGGGTGCGCGAGGGGGCGACGCCGGTATTTTGCCGCGCGCGGCCCGTGCCGTACGCGCTGCGCGAGCGGGTCGAGGCGGAGCTGGCGGGCATGCTGCGCGCGGGCGTCATCGAGCCCGTTGACAGCGCGGACTGGGCTACCCCACTGGTACCGGTACGTAAGGCGGATGGTGGACTCCGTATATGTGCTGATTATAAAGTTACTTTAAATCCGTTTCTGTTGGTCGATAAATATCCGTTACCGCGAATTAATGACTTGCTTGTGAAATTAAATGGTGCTAAAATATTTACGAAAATTGATCTTTCACAAGCCTATAATCAAATAGAGTTACATGACCCCGATAATTTGACAGTTATTAACACTCACAAAGGACTTTTCAAGTACAAACGATTAGTATATGGATTGTCTTCGAGTCCTGGAATCTTTCAGCGAATTATGACTAATCTTTTGAACGATATTCCGGGAGTAGAAGTTTTTATTGATGATATAATAATCGGTTCTCCTGATACTCGGGAACATTTAATAACTTTAAAACGTGTTTTAGAGCGGTTACGAAATAACGGAATGAAACTTAAAAAAAGTAAATGCCTATTTATGACAAGTGAGGTTAAATATCTAGGTTTTATTATTTCAGCCGAGGGTATTAAAGTGGATCCGGAAAGGGTGGAGGGAATAGTAAATATACCTCGCCCGGTTAATATTACGGACTTAAGGGCCTTTCTAGGCACTATTAATTTTTACGCAAAATTTGTTAAAAATTTAAGTACTATATTAGCACCACTGTACCACTTACTGAGAAAGGGAGTAAATTGGATATGGAATGATGAGTGTGAAGTAGCATTCCGGACAATTAAGTCAATTTTAGTTGGTGCGGATGTTCTAGCGCACTACAATCCGGAAGCGCCTTTGTTTTTAACGTGCGACGCGAGCGCGCGAGGTATAGGCGGTGTGCTCACGCAAACTGACACGCGAGTCGCTCGCTCGGGCGAGTCGGCGCGGGAGCGGCCGGTCGTATACGTATCGCGAGCGTTAACGGCTGCCGAGAAACATTACTCTCAAATTGAACGTGAGGCTTTAGCAATAGTATTTTGCTTTGAAAAATTGCATCAGTACCTGTACGGCAGGCGCTTTACACTGCGTACCGACCATAAACCTTTGGTAACTATATTTGGGCCGAAACAAGGAATTCCGTCGATGGCTGCAAGTCGGTTACAACGGTGGGCTATTAAATTATCGGCATATACCTATGAGATTGAGTACGTTACATCAAAACAAAACGGCGCTGACGGTTTATCTCGATTGCCAGCAAGCTTTAAAAATAAAAATAAAAATATTTTTAAAATTCCGGAACAATCTCACTTACACTTTGCACATAATGCTTTATTATTAGATTATAATGAAATTAAAAAACAGACTTGCCGGGACCCACTACTGGGTCGTGTTCTCACTTATATTCGTGACGAGTGGCCTCCACATAATGAGATGCTGCCTCTCAACCCTTACTTTAATTGTAAAAAAGAGTTGTATGAGGAGTTAGGTTGCGTGATGTGGGGCCATAGAATAGTGATACCGGAAACCTGCAGGGACAAGGTTTTAACTGACTTGCATGAGGCTCATATGGGGATAGTTAAAACGAAATCTTTTGCAAGGAGCTACGTATGGTGGCCGGGCATTGACGAAGCAATCGAGAAAACGTGCCGCGACTGTAGCGTGTGTGTCACGGAGAGTGAAGCGCCACCGCGGCATATGCCATGCCCATGGCCATGGCCGAATAAACCTTGGGCTCGCGTACACATCGACTTCCTGGGTCCTCTTGCGGGTCGAATGTATTTAGTGTTGGTGGATGCGAGAACTAAATGGATAGAAGTTTGTCAGGTACCTAGCACAGCAGCTAGTCACGCAATTAAAATGTTGAGTGGCATTTTTGCTCGTTTCGGTTTACCTAAACAAATAGTATCGGATAACGGCCCACCTTTCTCTAGCAATGAATTTTCAACATTTGTAAATACGAATGGTATTCAAGATTTATTTTCGGCACCATACCATCCGGCATCAAATGGCGCGGCAGAAAATGCCGTCCATACAATTAAAAGGACTATTAAGAAAGCTATTAGACAAAATTTAGATATTAACTTATTTTTGAATAGTTTTTTACTTTATTATAGGAATACGGAACATTGTACAACAGGCGAAACGCCAGCGTCACTTATGTTCGGCCGCCGGTTACGTACTAAATTTGATGCTATGAGGCCTAATAGGGAGCTTAAAGTTAGAAACGCTCAAGAACATCAACAAAAGTACAGTACTCTTGAGTCGCGCCTATTGTACCCAGGGGACGATGTATGGCTACGTCAATATAGGGGGAACGATAAATGGGTGTCGGGGAAGGTAGTGGATAAGATGGGGACAACAGATTATAGGGTGGTAGATGCAGCAGGACGCGAAATACACAGACATATTGACCAACTGAAACAGCGTAAACGGAGTTCACTAATCTGTCCTTCTAGCCCAGCGAGTGTCGGCGGGGAGACAGGAGCGACAAGCACCGAGCCCGAAACGCATGACACAAACAACCCCGGGGACGATGCGCACGCATTAGCCCACAGCCCGACTCGCGAACGTGAGAAAATTGAGGAATGCGTGGAATCAATCCCAACTAACACACAGCAACCCTCGCCTCCCATTGAACCGCCTCGGTCTCGTCCCATACGTAGATGTAGGATGAAATAATATCATCTTTCGACTTATAGTTGTTTCTTTGTTGTTATTTTTATTTTATTTTTTGTTGTTGTTTAATTAATAGAATAACTAGGGTTTAACATTTAAATAAGCTATTAATTGTACCAAAATAGATTGTTGTAGGTAATAGTTCATAGCTGTTGTGTGTATGTGCTTATGTAAGGTTATGTAAATACTGTATATTTGTAAATCGTTTTTTTTTTTTTAATGTATGTCTTAAATAAGGGTGGAGGTGTAATATAACGGTCGATCGACGCATCGATTGTCGCGCTCGATGACCGCGTCAGTCGTGAATAAACGGTGTCACTGACAACTCGCTGTCCTTTTATTTAAAAACATTTCAGTTATCATGTACACCTGATAGCGATCGTTACTCATAGTAGGGAATATATCCGCCAACCCGCATTGGAGCAGCGTGGTGGATTAAGCTCTGATCCTTCTCCTACATGGGGAAAGAGGCCTATGCCCAGTAGTGGGATATTACAGGCTGAAGCGTATATATATATATATATATATATATATATATATATATATATATATATATATATATGTGGTTAAAGAAGGTCAATAGGGATAACCTCAGTGGAAACTTCTTTAGCTAAAGTATCGACTAACTCGTTGTCCGCTAGACTAATGTGAGATGGCATCCACTGTAAAATAACAGTTTTCCCTATCTCTTTGATTTGTGTAATTGTATCTAGAATGGAGTATCACTATCGTTGTACCTCGAAATGTCGATCGTCGCGGAATCGATTATTATTTTGAAAGTACTGGTATTTCTGTATTCGCTTTTATATACAGGTCAGGAAACGAAGCCTAATTTGAATAGTGAGAGATTGTTCGATAATGTCAACTTTTCGTTCAGTCCAAGGTCGCTGTACGTCACTGCTATCATTGTGAGCGGTCACGTGGTGCGGTGCGCACTCGCGCGACGATTGAGTGAAGTTTCATTATTATTGGTTATACTGAGTCACATTTTATTGTTATTGGTTATATTTTAAAACATATGCGTGATATGTGATAGAAAAAGAGACAGAATACTATTCTGTCTTCGTTGCACAACATACCAAGCGATCGTCATGCCTCTAGCGGCTATAAGCCATTAAACCGATATGCCCCCACCACTATGTGAGATGGCATCCACTGTTAAACGCACGGTTTTATACACGGGTCAGGCAATTGCCCGACCTGTGTATAAAGCCGTGCATGTAACTTCGCTGAATCGCCAAAATATCGGGAACTTCAAAATAATAACGACATTAAATTCCGAATCAAAAATTATGTAATAATTATAGTAAGTCCCGTAGAATCACAGTGACTGTAATAGTATCTTAACTTATATTAATGGCTTACCACAATAAATGAATTAAATAATGAAAATGATACATAACATTGGCGAAACCATCCGTTCTACTTTGGCATTGTTGGAAGTCCATTTATTTGGAGAAAAAGGAGGAGGAAAAAAACTGGTTTTCTCGCAGAATCTTCACTCTTATTAATTTCCTAAATACAACGAATGACAAGTGTATTCTCTTCTTTCTCCGCTAAAAATTCCGTTTTTTTTAAATATATAGACTAGCGCTTGACTGCGACCTCACCTGATGGTAAGTGAAGATGCAGCCTAAGATGGTGCGCGCTTGCCTAGAAGATGCCTATTCACTCTTGATTTAAGTTAAGTTGCTGATAATTTATCTCGCACCTAAGTTACTGATTGGTTATCATAATTATAGTAAGCTGAAGATAAAGCCCTTAGAGCCTGTTTACCCTAGATGTATCGGAATAGTAATAGATAAAGTAGGGTTAAATGGTGGACACGAAAAAATGTAACTAAGACTATAGACGGCGCCACGGTCGCTTAAACCGAATATAAAATCATCATATCAAAAATTTCGATCTAGCTGGTACATCGTTCCATAGCTTAATTGGCTAAAGCACCGACACGGTAAGTAGGAGATGCAGGTTCGATCCCCGCTGGAGCGGTCGATTTTTGATATGATATTAAAAAAATTGTTTAAATGTAACTAAGGTCGAAGTTAACAGTTGGATGCCGTTAGTTTTTTCATGTAAACATCTGAAAGCAGTAAAAAATTGGCCCTTACTTGATGTCTTGCTAAATTTCGCTTTAACTGCTTCAGCATGTAATAACCCACTGCTGGGCATAGGCCTCTTTCTCCATGTAGGAGAAGGATCGGAGCCTAATCTATCACACTGCTCCACTGCGGATAGGCGGATATATTTTTACTATGAGTAACGATCGCTATCAGGTTTACATGATAATTATAGGTACGGTGGGTAAACCCACAAGGGCTAACCACAAGACTGGAAATAAATATTTGTATAAGCGCAAATATCCAGTACGAGCGGAAAGCGAACACGCGACCTCGCGGTCTGTAGGCGCCGCCGACAACGCACACGCACCATTAAGACCAGAGCGGTCGTCACTTTCACTGCTTAAAGTTTAATCCTAAAGATCACTCGACCTTCGGATCCGAGAAGCGGCCATGCTGTTTAAAATTTAGAAAGGCCACTGCGAGGACCTTCTGCCACCGGGCAGAGAGCTGGAGCGCAAGGTGGGTCCGATGCAAAACCCCCATCCATCTCTACTCATGCCAACTGAGTATGAGCGCTTGGAGAGTCTGAACCCTGAAGACCTCGAAAAACACCACATCGTCGGCTCATACATCTACACCGACGGTAGCAAAATAGATGGCAAAGTAGGAGCAGCCCTAACGTGGTGGGATCAAGGTAAGGAAGTAAGATACTCCACGTTCCGGCTTGAACCGCATAACACCGTTTTCCAATCGGAGATGTACGCACTCTTCCGAGCCGTGGACATGGCGAGGAAATCGAAAAAAAGCTCTATTAACATCTTGAGCGACTCTAGATCGTCACTTGATCTACTAAGGAGTCCTTCGGTAACCCACCCTCTGGCCATTGAGATGAAGAGTCGCATCAGGCAAATCCGAGAAGACAATAGAACGGTGCGGTTCTTTTGGTTGAAGGCCCACGTAGGTACACCGGGAAATGAAAGAGCGGACAAAGTTCCAGTGTCGTATGTCAGAAGGCGGATACGTGAAGAGACTGTCGAGTTGTGGCAAGAAAGATACAATTCTTCGGTAACTGGCTCGGTCATCAAAATCTTTCTACCAGACGTAAAGACCGCTTACAAACTGGTAAGAAAATCGGCACTAACATCTGTCGACACACAAGTACTGACCGGTCACGGAGGATTTGCGGCGTATCTACACAGATTCCACCTTAGGGACAGCCCTTCGTGTATCTGCGACTCAAACTGTCAGGAGACAGTTCTGCACATTCTACTGGAATGCCCGAGGTTCGACAGAGAAAGGCTGGCTCTGGAACTTAAACTTCAGACAAAACTAGACCAGACCTCGCTCCGCACCATCTTGGAAAATGAATCGGGCAGAACGTCTTTCCTGACATTCGCAAGAAAAGCCGCTTCCTTGGCTGCAAAAAGAAATAACACGACCGCTCTACCACAGGCTGCATTCATACCACATGGTGCCAGTACCGTCACAACAACTACCAACACAAACACAATTACACAGACACCGACACACGTTCAGGTCCGTGTCCCATATACCGTTTACCAGCCTGGGGCAACTGCTTCTCAGCCCCCAAATACCCAAACGCTGCGGGGCCAAATAACACAGACCACACCATCTTCTCTGCAGGGTTTGTTCCAGAAGAGAGCCAATAAAAACGTACCTCCGCAACCTACTCACAGCAAAACGCCAGTGGCCTTATTCAAAGAATGGAAAGGAAGCGGTGAAGTGGGAATAAAGACCAGATGCGTGGCTCTGTTTATGGACAGCGAAGCGGAGAGAGTCGGAATGAGTTTTTGTCGCTCCGAAGATCAGGATCATCTGGTAGTCTCGCCGGGGCTTGCCCTGCTGATGACAGGTAGCACGCAAAACACAAGCATAAAGCGCTCTAAGATCGAGGCGCTTGCGCAAAAACCGAAGGACGACTTAATTTACCGTCTGGTGCGGTTGAAAAATAAAACAATCGTGCTTTTCGAGGAAGGAGAAAGGTCTGCCTTCGCGCAGTCAAGTTTGTGGCTACAGCGGCTGGACAAGGCCTCCGGGGGCCCCCCCGGAAGGATCAGTGTGGACTCAATGAGAGTCGGATATGACAAAGGCAACGTATCAGACAGGTACGGGTGTCTAACGGCCTCACTGAACAACGAGGTTATTATATACGAAGACAGGGGGGAGGATCTAGGCTACCTAAAACCCAAGATCAGGACATCTAAGCCCCCCGCATCGCCGGCTCTTGAAGAGCCCACACCCAGCGGATCGGAGCGCCTACAGAAACAGGTCGAGGCCCAAAAGGCTGAGTTAAGCAATCTAACAAAAGCCATACCGAAACCGAGCCTGATGTCGATGGCGAAGTTTATCCAATCGACGATCTCCCCAAAACGAGGCAAAAAACCGCCCCACTTGTCCCCCAATCAGGTCGATACAAGAGAGGTGCAAATTAAGGCGTTGAAAAGGTTCACCGAGGACGAAAGTTCGAAGCACCCGGAGGCGCCACCAACTGTTCGAACAAGGGCCGATATGGGGCAAGTAACACCACCAAGACTTCGACCAGCGTCCACACCGTCTGAACACGCGCAAAATGCCCTTACCGAGTTCCTGGCCATAACAAAGGCAAACCGAGAGGCGAGCCTGGCCACATGCAATAAGATCATGCAGACCTACCAGTACAACAACCTAAAGTTACTGGAGGTGGAACTCGAAGAAGCCGAAGCAGCCATTTACAACAACGACAGTCGACAGATACTCAAAGGAAATATGTCGGGGAGGTATATGGCTGCATATAACATCACAGCAGGCTTCGTGAGCGCAGTCGAGTCTGATGGGCAGGAACAAGAGCCTCAGATCTTCAATACACCACCAGGGGACCCGGTGGTGGTAGTGGCCAGATGCACGAGAGTAATGCTGGATGATCGGATACTCCGGATGGCGCAAACCATCGCGGGGAACCGTGACGCCGATGATTCTTCCGTGGCCTGGGGGCTACCATCACTGGAATGGATAAATGGGGTTCCAGGATGTGGCAAGACAACTCGCATAGTCGGGGATGATTCGATGAGGACGAGGAAGTCGTCATCACGACCACAGTCGAGGCTGCCAAAGAACTTAAGGAGAAGCTGGCGCACCGCTATGGCGTTAAAGCCAAATCTAAGGTGCGCACTATGGCCTCCGTACTGGTCAATGGTTTTCGAGGGGGCGCAAAAATCAGCCGTCTTACGGTAGATGAAGCCCTCATGAACCACTTCGGGGCCATAGTGATGGCAGCCCGACTATAAGGGGCCAAGAAGGTGGTCCTCATCGGAGATATTAACCAGCTGCCGTACATCGACAGGGAAAACCTGTTCAAGATGCGGTACAGCAGACCAACCCTGATAACAGGCATATCGTGGGAGCTATCTTGTACGCACCGAAACCCCAAGGATGTCGCCTTCGCCATCAGCGAGGTCTACAATGATATTTATAGCTCAAGCCCAATAATCCGTTCCCTGCGCGTGGAAAGCTTCACGGGCGCGCAAATCTCTGCAAGACAGAACTGGACCCTATACCTGGTCTTCACGCAGAAAGAGAAGAAGTTGCTGGTGGACCGGGGATACGGGAAAGGGGAGGAGTCGCGTGTCTTGACTATCCACGAGGCGCAGGGCCAGACGAGTGAGTGTCATCGTCATCCAGACGAGGAGTGGGAGGCTGCGAATACATGACAGCGTTTCGCACGCGATAGTCGCGGTGACTAGACACACCAAGGCTTGTGTCTACTACACCGACTACAGAGATGACGCGATCTGTCGTTTCGTCGGGAGGGCGGCGGAGGCTACGGAAAAAAGACATCCTCGAGCATAGTCTCAAGATGGCGATTCATAATAGAGACACCGCCGTCGTTGAGAGTATTCTCGGGATGTCAAAATAAAATTCGAATAGGTTGCTTTGCTTGGGAGGAGTAAGTTGGTAATAATATAGATAATATTAAAAAATATATTTTTAAGAAAACGATTATTACGCATGTAAAAAAAAAAAAATATGATTAAGCTAGATATAAGTATAGTATTATATATAAGGAAATAATTAAAAAAAAAAAAAAAAATTGTACGATACATTAGATTAAGAACCGGTCGGTGGACTCACGTCTCTTTTGGAGACATTAAAAACATAGTCTGACTTGAACAGCGATGTTGCTGAGCAACGCCTACCTTGAAATAGAAAAAATAAAAATAGCATGTTTTTGAAAATAAAAAAGGACATGGGTTCATAAGCCCGTGGATGTATATCACATGTAAAAAAAAAAAAAAAATCCTAAAGATCAAAGGATTGAACGTAACTGAACAATAGACCGTCGACTTTAAAATATCTTGTCTATTGAAGCAAGAGGGATATTAACAATCAATAACAAAAAATCGTAGAAATCAAATAAAACTAAAAACATACATTTAAACAATAATTTATTCAAATTCATTATCAATTTTAAACAAAGTTATTAGTGTACAATAAGACTTAAAGTTCCATAATTGAGTAGGTATTCAAAAAATTATAATAATTCGTTTGATTTTTTAATGATCACAACACTGTGAGCGAAATTACATTTCATCGTATATTAAATAAAACATACATTGTACATAAAAACCTGTTAAAAAATTTCAAAATATCAGTCGTAAAAAAAATAATTTGGACTGTTATCTCATTGTCATCATTAAACAACCAAATTCTATCAGTTTTCATATATATACATTTATTCAATCCCATGCCTGTTAGAAATTGGTTTAAATTTGATTGTATAAAAAAAATATTTGAGACCATACACAAGGATTTACCCACAAACTTGAATTACATTGACAAATAATACTGTTGTTTGAATTTTGATTTTTTTTAACTGGCAATATTATAATTCACCGTTAAATTGCTAGCAATACTAAGATTCCTTTATCAAATTTTGTCGAATCAAGCGATAAACATTGTTAGAGATCATAATCCGTTGTCATTTTGATATATAAATAGAACTAGAAATATATATAATATTTTACTTCTATTATTTTTTTAGTAACAATACCTACTATAATATCGATTGATATTGATTGTAAGTACTAGGATATTTGAGATGAAACGTTTCTAAGCGACCAATTAACTTCATTGATACACAATCCAAAACTTACCATAAACAACTTTTAGACATTTTGAAATACACAGAAAGAAATCTTTACACTTCTTTATATTTAATTATCAACTTTTGCATACTATTTTTGATACATCTATAATATAAAAATGAGTCGCTGAATGTGTTGCTAAGCGCAAAACTCGAGAACGGTTGGACCGATTTCGCTAATTCTTTTTTTAAAATATTCCTTGAAGTACGAGGATGGTTCTTACGGAGAGAAAAATTGTAAAAAAAAAAATTAATAAAATTAAAGAATCGACTGTTAGGCGATACGAAGTTCGCCGGGTCAGCTAGTCTAAAATAATTCCTGAATAGCATTTTTAACTTTTCTAATTAATGTAATGTAATTTTTAATGTTTTAAAAGGAAAATATTACATATATTTCCGTTAAGCGCTTATTATAAATTGGTTAAGATCTATGAAAAAAAAATTATTATTGTGTTGACATCTGGTGCATATTAAAAAGCTATATCTATAATAATCCTTATTTGATCAGCTTAAGTGCATTTTACTATAATATTAAATTCAGGCCGACTACGAGCATTAATTTTCTTTATATAGTTCATAAATATGCCGATAGGATTTGTCATTTTATAATAGGAATGATTTTATTTTCAATTTTGTCTCCTGTGACATTGTGTTTGTATTAAACTATTAAGCAATAATTTCAGAACAGACAAAACTGAAAAATTGTTAAAAAATTAACATACAAAATTTATTTCAGTTTTAATTTACATTCATTGCTCTTAAGCAAATTTAGATACTTGTCCAATGATAAATATGACTTTTTTTTGTTTTGTAATTTTTTTTTTGCTTTTTTTATATGAGTATACAATAATGCAAATTAAAACTGACAATCACGAATATGCTGTGACCCTGATTACGTTTCAGACGGTGTACACTAAGAGGTTATAATAAATCAGCTCTGTGTGACGGATTCCTTTGAAACGTTCTCGGGACAGTCCCCTTGGGCGACCTTTGATTTTGTACTTTTACCTACAAAGATTTCTACCTCCTGTAAAAAGAAAAAAGAAATGTTAGCGAGGTTGTTTTTAGTTTCATTTTTAGAAATAATTTTTTTTTAGTAAATTTAAAAGTTGAAATTGTTCATTCAACTCTGGCCAATTGTAAGATATTCAATAGATATTAATATATAAAATAGTAAGTAAAAAGCTGCATACTCTTATTGTTGGTTATTGCCATTGTAATAAATCTTTTAATTTCTGATATCTAATACTATATGTATAAAAAAACGAATTAAAACTTGTATTTGCACAGATGGGTGGTAATAAAGTATACGAAGACTAGCCCGTTGGAACAGTTGTAGTGGCCCTGATTTCTGCTCCAGGGGTTGTGGGTTCGATTCCCAATTGGGTCCGGGTGATTATTTATACTTATTTCTACATGTATTTATAAATAAAAAACATGTACTTGTATCGGTCGGATGTTACCTATAATACAAGCATTAGTTGCTTACCTTAGGAACAGACGACCGTGTATGTTAGTTTGGTAAAGATATTTATTTATTATTATAAATAATAATATACAAAGCGCCCCACCTGGCTTCCCTCGCCGGTTGTATTCCGGTCTGGCATCGTTCCACTCGCTACCTGACGAGAGCGAGCCACGCGTCTGAGAATATTAACATACATAAACATATGTACATACATACATACACATTGACATAAATAGGAAGAGCGGGGATTCATCATCGTACAGACACATTTGGTGGTAAAGATATTAAATAAGGATGATTTGATTATTTTTGTGGTGGACAAGTTTAAGTAAACGAATCAATAATTTATTAAAACGGGGTAACAGTGTGATTTATGATAGCTTAATAACACATTAAAAAGTTCATTAAAATTGATACGGGTACAAAAAATATTTTGACTGTTTCAATGTTAATATTTTTACATGCATAGGATCGACAATCATAAAAAAAACGTGAATCCTTACGAAATCCGCTTTTAGCTAGCTGAATTAGACACAATTCAATTAATTTCAAATCATGTTATATAACGTCATATACCTATTTGAAATAAAAATTGTAATGATAATATAAATCAGCTCATTATTTTGTCCAAATATAGACGACTTAATCTATCCACAAATTGCTTCACACGAATTTAAAGATTTTTTGGCCCTCCTCCGTCCGTCACAGATGGTCAAATTTATGAGGCCTCCCCACCTAGTGTGACGTCACCAACGTGTGTGTTTCAAACTTTATGCTTTCTTTATTAAATAAAAACATCCAGTTCTAACATCCTGGGGGGAGTTGGTGGTAGGGTATGCAACGCGCTTGCGATGCTTCTGGTGTTGCAGGCTATAAGCTACGGTAATCGCTTACCATCAAGTGAGTTGAACGCTTGTTTGCCGATTGCTAGTTGTATAGAAAAAAATTTACATTATTTATATTTCTTTTAAATTATTTTCAATAAAATCATCATCTGGATTGATGATGATTTTATTATACATAGGTATGAAAAACAAATTTATTTTAATATTAACAATTATATATATATAAAATTTTTAAATGTAATGTCACAAAATTGGACCTTTCCCAACCCCTTGTCACACAATGTCACACTTCGTGGAACCCCCTTAAGGCGGAACGTAATTTATAGATAACCCTTTATTAGAATAGAATGTAAGCATTTGGCCATTGCTGTTCTAGATTATAAAAAAATAAATTTATACATTTTATGTATGGTACAACATACGAACTAGCTGCACTACGCGGTTTCACCCGTGTAGTTTCCGATCCCGGGGGAATGTCGGGATAAAAAGTAGCTTTCTGCGTACCAAGTTTCATTAAAATTGGTCCAGTAGTTTTTAACCGACTTCAAAAAAGGAGGAGGTTACTCAATTCGACCGTATATATATATATTAATGTATGTTCGGGGATAACTTCGTCGTGTATGAACCGATTTTGATAATTCTTTTTTGTTGGAAAGGAGATATCCCAAGGGTGGTACCATGATAAGGAAACCAGGATCTTATAATGGAATCCTAGAGAAATCGAGAGGAAACCTCGAAAATCGTAATGACGACTAGTGTTTGTTAATTTTTTCGTCTACTTACGTTGTATTACTTGTCGATGTAATTGAAGTCGGTTTTTGCTAGTAAATACAATTATTATGCGGCAGAGTAACGAGCATAGATACATCCATCGTCATATTCTTTTGCATTTACCAGTATAATATTAGTAGAACGTTAACGCATATATTATAGAGAATGCTATCTAGAGTCGCTTCAGCCTGTAATTTCCCACTGCTGGGCTAAGGCCTCTTTCTCCATGCAGGAGAAGGATCAGAGCTTAATCCACCACGCTGCTCCAATGTGGGTTTGCGGATATATTCCCTACTATGAGTAACGATCGCTATCAGGTGTACATGATAACAACCGGGACCGACGGCTTAGCGTGCTCTCCGGGACACGGTGGGGAGACCCACAAGGACTGCACCAACACTCCCCAAGTCGAGCGTGTGTAAAGAAGTATTACTTCAAGTCCTTTTTTTTGAAGTCGGTTAAACAGTATTAGTAAACACACCTGCGGTGCTCCAACATAGCCTTCCTATCCGCCTCCCTCTTCTCAGCGGCAAGGCGAGCCTTTTCATTTTTCACACTAGGGGTAGCAGGGGCGGGGGGACGAGGGGTGCGTCTGGGGGATGGAGCCGCCTTCGACACTGGGGGCGCCAGCTGGGAAATAATGTGGTTTTATTATTATTTAGTATTAAATGTATAACTATAAAATATATAAATAGTGGTCGCCCAGTGGGCGAAATTCGATCATAATTAACTTAAATTATAAGTTTGAACAACGCGTCGTCAAGTCGCGTTGTTCAAAATTATAATTGACGACGCGTCGGCGCAACGGCCACAACTCTGGTTTGTGGCTGTTGCGCTGTCAGTTGCGAATTCGGTACACGCACATGTCAAACATTTGTATTGGCCATACAGATGTTTGCCGTGGTCTGGGTATTAGTGCAGTCCTTGTGGGTCTCTTCACCGTCACAAATAATCCCACTGCTGGGCATAGGCCTTTTTCTCCGTGTAGGAGACGGATTGGAGCTTAATCCAACATGCTGCTCCACTGCGGGTCAGCGAATATATTCCCAACTATGCGCATAAAAACCGGGACCGACAGCTTAACGTGCTCTCCGATTCAAGATTGGGAGACCCACAAAGATGGAGATCCAAACTGGAAAGAAATATTTGTACAGATACAAATATCCATCCCGAGCGGGAATAGCAACCGCAAAGGCGTTTTAGGCTACTACTCACACCTTTACACCAGAGCGGTTGTTTCCTAATGATATAGAGAAATTACTCAAAAACCCACAGCAAAATAGCATCATTGTTATCATCATTGTTTATCAATATAAGAAAACATAACAAAGAACTCACCTCCTGCCAATCATTAGCACGTAACTGATCCAGGTGTTCATACAGGGCCTCCACGTTCCTGACCTGAAGACAGACCATGTCCCAGAAGCCCTGCAGGTCTTCCAGAGTGGTCGGGAACGGCTCATCACCCCGCTCGTTTATATTGTTGTAACAGAGGCCTGAAAATTTATTTATTTATTATTTTATTGTGCATTTAGAGACATTAAAGAAATTGTAGTGGGAGGTCAAAAAGCTAAATATGGATTTACTCGAACGTTGTGGAACATTATTGATTTTTTAGAGGCTAAAGAGAAAAAAGTTAATATGACGTATGCCCTTTCAGCGGTGGGTAGAGCGTGTAGTCAGTCATAAAGAAATAGATACACGATCGCGTCAGATGTTAATAGTATATGGGCCCTACGTGTTTCTGATGAGGGGAAAATATTAATATTACGGTTTTCGTGGTGGGTGTGATCGTAAGAATGGATAAATTTTGTTTCAAACTATCAGCTTAAGGAATTTTTTCACATAATTGTCAGATTTAGGGTCAGTACAACGAGAACATCAAGATGAAGTGTCTGTAATAATCTGACGCGCTCGAGTTTTTCTAATAATCAATTCGACGAATCTGATGATTGCCCTAGACCTTCGCCACTATAATACCTATAAAGAGCTCGAGTACCTACGGTGAAAGTAATTCATAAAGTGCAAAGCTACCCCCATTATGTTATTCTGACGGGAGTCACTACCAAACTCCCCTCCCCTTTGGTAGAGCTCCCCTACCAAAAGTAACGAAATATTCGAACTTCCAAACGTGTAAATATATATTATTCTATTTAAATTAACAAAACACCTGTCGACATTTATTATATTGATATTATTAATTTTTCACACAGTAGAAACACTTGTAATATTTGCTCAATTTATAAGTAAAATAGTAATACTAAATTTAAGTTTTAACTGCACCTTCAAATTGCTGCATCTTCTGTGTTGCCAACAGTCTCGCCTTTCCTGAAGCCGCACGGAGTAAACCAAGTACTTCCTCACTTACATTCTCTTTATTCTGAAATTAATTTGATAGTGTTTTATTTATTTATTTATTTATTGAATATACATACATACACACAGACAAACGCACGCACGCACGCACGCACGCCCGCACGCACGCCCGCACGCATGCACGCACGCACGCCCGCACGCACGCACGCACGCCCGCACGCACGCACGCACGCACGCACGCCCGCACGCACGCACGCACGCACGCACTCACGCCCGCACGCACGCACGCCCGCACGCACGCCCGCACGCACTCCCGCACGCATGCACGCATGCACGCACGCACGAACACACACATGTACGCGTGTGAGCGCACGTACGCACGAACACACACATGTACGCGTGTGCGCGCACGCACGCGCACGCACAAGCACACACGCGCACACACACATCAGCCTATCGCAGTCAACATCTGGACATAAGCTTCCACAAGTTCGCGCCAAAAATGACGTGAGCTCACATGTTTTGCCCATTACCATAGTCACCACACTGGGCAGGCGGTTTGGTGACCGCAGGGCTAGCTTTGTCGCACCGAAGACGCCGTCTGCCCGTCTTCAACCTGTTTATTTCAAAACCAGCAGTTGGATGGTTATCTCGTCATCGGTCGGCTTTTTAAGTTCCAAGGTGGTAGTGGAACAGTGTTATCCCTTAGTCGCCTCTTACGACACCCACGGGAAAAGAGAGGGCTATATTCTTTGCTGTTGTAAGCACTCAGCCAATTTGAATGAAGAAATATTAGCAAAAGTCAAAGATTTGTATGTTAATTCTGCCTTAATAAAACAATAATCTGATTTTTTTTAGGGGAGCTTTACGTTTGTTGCTTGATGACAAGATGAAAAAATTGTTTCATATTAAATACATTCAGAGCTAAGCGTGCATGAAATTTTCGAAAATAGAGCAGAAGCTGTAGACGAACATCAGATTTAATTTTTAAATCTAAAACTAAATAAATAAATAATAAATAAATATTTTATAACATTCGCGTAAACATTAGAAAACAATATATATTTATACTCTGTGGATGTACAGTGTATATGTAAAGTTTTAAATCCAAAATTCACATTATAAGAATTTTTTCTCACTGGATTCACTTACATGAGCACAACATAATAAATGTAAAAATACAAATTATACATTTCATTAGACATTATAATTTTTATTCTCGATAAAGAATAATTTAGGATGTAATTTTCGAACCTAGTCAAGATCACTTTTATGACAATGTTTTAAAGTAAAATAATTTATAGTTAATGACTATTTTTTTAAAAAAGAAAATTTTAAATTATTTTTTGTGTTTCAGTTCCTTAATTTACATCCTATTTTCTGCAAATCCCTTAATCCCTTAATTTACATTAAGTATATTGAACTGATTTAGAAAGGAAGTAAAGTTGGTACATACTTAGTAGACGATAGTCAGTCAGTATACGTAAAGAATCACATTAAAAAAAATGTCTTGAAATGTCTCCTAGATTTTAAGTAACATTAAGAAAAATTTAAATAATTACCTGTAAACTCTCCAACTCCTTTTCCGCCCCGACAGCCAGAGCGATTAGCCTTTCAGTCTCCTTTTTTTCCAAATCTAAGAAATAATGTGCATCCTTAACCACATCACCGTTGACCTTTTGCAAGTTCTCAACACCATTCACACCATTTACCGATTCACTTGATTCGTCTAAATTTATCACAGAAACACCATTTGTCACTTCACAAACTTTCTCAGGTTCAGTCTTTATTGGCTCGGGAATGTCTTGTTCTACTTTTTGAGGGGAAAGATCTGATTTTAAGCTTTTTCTGGGAGATAAGACAGGTAATTGCGCGCGGAACTCTGGCCTCAAATGCCTTAGAACTGGGAGTACCGTCGGATCCTCGTTAGTCGGACTTGTAAAAATGTTCTCACTGTCGAAGCTATCGCTAGATTTGCGCGGTGTTACGAATCTTTCGCTAGGACAATTCAGTGATTTCTCCGTTAAGACTTTTGGGTCATCATCTTCGCTGGAACTCTTCAATTTGTGCCTCTTCTGGTTGAAAAATCCTTGAGCTAGCGCTCCCGGACCGTATAACCTTTCGACCCTTTGTTGTATGAAGCTTTTCATTGGACTCGTCAACTTTTCTCCATTCTCCTTCGTAATTTCCATGCGTTTCGACATCCCATTGGAGGATATCGTGTACGATTCCGACGTGAACCTCGACTCCTTCCCGTTCGTGACCGTTTGCCTGAAGTTGGTCTCCGAATAACTCGACTTGAACGTCATTTCTTTAGCGTTATCCACCTCATCTTTCTGATGGAGCATCGACGTCGCAAAAGTCTTGCTCTCGTTTGATATATAGGGACGACTCGCGGTCGTCATGCTGGGGCCTAAAAAATCGTTTTTTAATTGTTTATTTTCAGCAGCCATGAAGGCATGCGAGGGCGAAGCTATGTGAGGATCTGTGTGCGCCTTTGAAGGCGCTTTTGGTGTCAAATTCGTGCGAGTATCATGAGGTCCGAAGGTCGGTACCAGCAGTTTGTTAGCGCTGACGGGCACCGGTACAAGGAGGGAGTTATTTTCACTACGATACTGGTATGTGTGTGTGATCGGTCTTATGGGGGAAGCTTCGCGACTTTTGTTGATGTCCTGACGTAGCTTCGAGTCGTAGGTAGTTAGGTTAGTATATCCGTTTACTGAACAGGCTAAGTTAAGATAACTAGGTTTCTTCTGAGGAACTTCGTCACGTTTTTTGTGGTGACTTCTGGATCTATGACTTGACGAATCAACGTGGATTTTCGGGGGTGGCTTGAGGAGATTGTCCGATCTTCTTGGGGTCGGTGTTTGATCGTCTGGGGTCCGGGCTGGTGATATTGCCTTAGGCGTCAAACTGGGCTGTAAGTTAGACGCCGCACGTTCTTGTATCCGTGACGTGAAATCCCTTATCCGACTAGTTGTTGACGACGGCGTCAAGAGATTCAAACTGCCGGATGTGGTATCTGTAACAATAAACAAATTTCGTAAGTTTTCAAACAAATAATCATCTGAGGATATTATTTTAGGAATAATCTAGAATAATTTAATAATGACGAATTCTTAACTGGATAAGGACATAAATATCAAGCACACAGAAAAAAAAAACAATGCAAAGAAAATTATACAGTCAAAATTTTTAATTATTTTTAACCAACATGATCAATATGAACATTTTCCACTAACAATGTTACATATCTATTAACAGAGGTATTTTTAATGACTGATGAAGAAATATCTAATAAAACAAAATACACAGACAGACACGAACACACAACAAAACCTGGTCTCAGGCAATGAGGTGAAGCTTTAAAATTAAAAGTAAACAATAGAATTAGTTAATAACTTACGATTGTAATAAATTAGGAAATAGTCACACATTCTTAAGTAACAACAGAATTAAGCAACACGATGCATGAATTACTATTGATAAATAAATATAATATCTGCTAGATTAGTTCTTATCATACAAGGTCGTGATTGTGATGTCAAAACAAATCTAGTAAAAGTGTCCTAAACATTGGCGTATCTTTTCAAAAAAAATAATTACTTTTTTACACTTTAACCAGTGATCAAATGAGAATATCATTGACATATTCCAAGTCAATAAAATACGTAGTATTTGGTATAGCTGAAAAATTACGGCTCAGATGTTGCCCAAATGTAAATAGGACAACATGAAATGAAAGAGCTTTTGAATACAGGAAAAAGTATTATCAAATTCAGTACCTACATCTAGTAAATGGATAAGATGAGGTAACACACATTAAAAAAAAAAAAAAAAAAAAAACAATTGAATGGGTTCTCAACATCGTTTTTTAAGTCGCTTAAAAAGGGGTGTCTTTAACAATTAAAGTAAACTAATCCACATTTAAATTCAATAGAATATTGATAGTAATGAGGGCCAAATTATCGATTTCTACATTTTTTTTTTTCAATAAAATAAAAAGTCAAATAATAATAATAATGACAATTAGAATTTAGAGAAAACACTCAATTACTCTTGGCTCTATCCTACTGTTTACAATATTTTAAAAGCCAGAAAATCTGAAATAAGCTCATTGCTAACACAAGATTACTGGCAACAATAACCACTTAACGTCAGGTGTACACCTGCACATTCGCCGACTATTGCAATTTATAAACAAACTATAAATAGGTACAATTTTTTTTTATATTTTCAACATACAGACACAGTCGCCTGTTTTTAAGGTAAGCAACTTAATGTTTATGTATATAGGTAATAGCTGACTGATATACATTTTTTTTCAATAAATATACCTATTTATATATAAATTTCTATATCACACTCAGATTCGGGCTGAATTGAACCCACCTGAGCAGAAAGCAGGGTCACTACACATTGCGCTAACTGTCTAGTCTTAATATATGATAGATACATATGTGTGTATATATATATATATATATATATATATATATATATATATATATACATATGTATCTAGTATAATTAGGTACATATCATATTTGTTATAGGTATACAATGTTGGCTATTCAAAACAGGTCCTGTTTCATATAAAAGGCAATTAGATTGTACCTTGACCTTGACGGTGCAGAGCCAACTTTATGTCATTAAACAGCACGTCTCACATTTCTTGCAACATTCATACTTATAATTATACATATATGTATATAAACTAATCTGACAAACTTTGTGGTTAATTTTGCATTTGTATCCAGTATTTGTTGGATCGATTCCTGTCCGGACTCTAATTACATACCGAATCGGTGGTAGCTTTACTTTTACAAAAATAATAATTTATTTTTAAAGTTTTAATTTTTGAAATGACGATTCGAAAGTGCTCTTGGGGCCTATTGGAGTAAAGCTTTTTTTTGATTGATTGATTGATTGATTATCAATTTTGTATATTTAAAAAAAAAATCAGCTACAGCTTACAGCCAGCTTTTATCTAAAACACAGGCCTTTCTGAAAATGAACAAATATCTAACTGAGATGTGGCATAAATAATATTAAAATAATAATTAACAAAAAAAAAAAAAAATAAACATATTCAAGGAGGGTAATCAGAAAACAATATTTTTATTAATAACTTAAATAAGCAATACTTCTATGGAACAAATTCTAAATCCAAATTGACTTTCTATTTTGTCAAGTGCTTTCCGCTCCAGAGTCGTGGGCACAATTTTTACAGTTAGTAAGTTTGTATTTTAACACTAAATATTATAAATTTGGATCAATCAGCTGTTACCAAAAAGGCCTTAAATTGCCTGCCTTAGGGTAGACAACTGTGTATTCTTCAAACACATAGTATAAACACACATTTATTTATTTACAATTATATAATTGGTTATCAATATTTTTGACAACACATTGTTGAATATGTACATATTACATTGCAAAAGATCTGGATATTGCCAATCATTAACTATTTTTAAGATTCTAAAATAAATTATTAAGATGCTTTACACTCGGACAGACCTGAGGAAAAGATAATATTTAATATTTATTTATTTTCGTATTTACACAACATATTCAAGTAACAAGTGACAAAAAAGGAACAATCAGTTTCTAGGTTTAATTTGAAAGCAATTACTATTTGGATCTCTACTTCTCCTAGCTAGGTAGCTGAGCTATCTGTAGTAAGGAGAAGAGATTTGCCTCCTAAGAATTCTACAATTTTTACTTTTCATTAGTTTGCCACGAGTTGTTCAGAGTTCTAAGTTACATTATAGATTATAAAGTTACATTACATTCTACAAAAGATAACATACATAATTTTTAATATTAAGTAGGTTAAGAGTGAAATAATAAAAAACAAGAAACAAACAAAACCAAAAAAAAATGAAATAAAATAGTAATTTTGTAACAGATATGTCTGCATGATTTCATCTAAGAGTTACCAATATGTATTTGTGTGTGCGTGTATGTAAGTGTGTGTTGGTATATGTGTATGTTTGTGTTGGTGTGTATGTTTGTGTTTCTGTGTATGTTTGTGTGTGTGCAAGGAAAAGATATCATGTTGGTTGGCCAGAAACACAAAACACAAGAAACATTTAGCTCTTAATCAAGTTTTCTATAGGTTTTCGGCCATAAGAGCAGGGATTGAACAATCAATTGATAACAATGCAGTTTATACTAAGAGAATTTAGCCAACCCATCATAATTAAATATTTTTGATGATATACAACAATATAATGTGTGTTTTTCTATTTTTTTTTTAATGTTTTAAAGTAAATAGGTAGTTATTTCATATGCAAGGTTTCATAAAAAAAATTATCATTAGTCTGTAATTAATGGCTGTTACGAAACCTTTACGACGTATCTGATTGTTTACTGTTTGTAAACAATTAATTTAAATATAAGATTTTATATAACATTTTATGTGTATAGGTATATAATATGTTAATATCGCGGTTTTGTATAATTTTGGCTAAAGTAATTTAAAAATTTAAACTTATGAATAATTGCAAATAAAAATTTGGTTTATTAGTAATATTGATATTTAAATATTTTTAAGTTTTTAATTGTTTTAGTTTTACAGTAGGCAGCTAATTAGAAAAGTAATGTTTTATTTAAGTTCTGTTAATGTTATTGTTAAAAGGAGGTTTATTTTCTTTTGTTTCTTCCAATTTGTTTTCATTTGTAGTAAAGCTTGTGCTAACAGACATTATTCTAACATCCGGGCTGTTAAATACATAAATGTATGCTACTTTTTTCTAAAATTTTCCAATATTCTTAACTCTTCATTTCTTAAGAACGTTTTAAAACATATAGAGTTAAAAAAAATAGCCAAATTGCTGTAACCTTTGCTGAGTTTTGTAGTCTTTGAATATTTTGTGAAACATTTTTATTTACATGCAGATAATTTTATATATGTTGGCGTTAACCCAATTTTATAGAATTATTGCCAAAATCAGAATAGTGCAAGCGACTATTTCGATTTTACTTACAAGACCAGTTAACCCACACAAAATAAATATTAAATGGTATTATGCAACCAATTGACACAGCATATTTGCTGAAGGATATTGGTTAACAAATATTTGGATGACATAAATAAAGAATTTAGTGATATAAACAGGTGGACACAATAAGAGAAATTAAACGAGATATAAATTTATAAACTTTCACAGTCATTAGGACCACTTTTTATCCTAATGGGCTTACTGTGAATGTCATTTGGAAACTCCAAATAAGAAAAGGATCAAAGTTACAAATGCGGTAAATCCCCTAACATAAAAAATATTAAATTAAATCACACGTAATACCAACTATTTGTAGGCTACATAAAAAAAATCAGAATCAAATAGAAGCAGTAACTGAGGCTCATGTAGGTTTACAACCAAATTTGAAATTAATGCTCGTATTTGAGTGATTTTTTTTTTATATATCTGACTACATAGTTGCAATAATTTTAGGAGTATTTGAGTTTGTAGCATTTTATTTATATCATATTGAGGATGAGATTTTGTTTGTGACTTAATATAATATGGCTACAATTAACCGGAGTACGGAGAGAAATAATTCTATAAGATATTTTTAAGAAAAAGGTCAGTAAATTATTATGAGATGCCTCATTCTTGTCATGTCACTGATATCATTTGAAGAAGAATATTTTAGTAAAATCTGTACTTAAATTTGCGTTCAATCTACATTCTCTTTGTTAGTTCTCTACATTTAATTAATTAAAACGTAATACTATCATGGTGACCATTTCCCTTGTAACAGGGCTGATATATTGGAAATTTTTAGTGATTGACTACAAATTTGGTGAATAGCCTGTTTTATTAGATTATCAGTTCACATGACATTGGAGAAATCGTCCATACTTATTTGTCACCATAACAATTCATTGATCACAACAAATGATTGAATGTTTTGCTAGAAATATTATTAAACATAAACATTAAGGGCCTGTTTCACTGTTATGACATTTGATGTTCTTTTTTACCATCAAAACCCATTTTATTTATGAAATATTTCTATTTGCAAATATGAATCTGGAAGTTGTAATTTATTGATTTATGTGAAACATACCTAATGGCTTAAGTTTAAAGCCTATTTGTAACTTATGTGCAGGATATCCATAACTGGTGAAACCGGCCTTAAAACTTATATACAAATTTAGGTAACTTTAAAATTCACATAACGATGGTTACATAAACATTTTTAGTGTCAACTGTGTGTCATATTGGTTGTAAAATGTACATTACTACTATATAGCTTTAAATAATAATTTCCTCATCGATGATATAAAATAGGTGTTAAAATGTGATGTCATTTGATTGCCTTTTTTCGATGTTCATACATATTTAGAAAATAAATTATTAATTGTCTATTTCTACAAATTATTGAAATTTATTTTAACTGTCTTTGAAGATATAAAAAACATAAATTATGCTTTCTTCATATAAGGAGAGAATGAATTAATATGATTTATGACCAACTCTTGTAATATGAACACGGACGTAACTAACAGAAACATTACTCATCTCAATTCGAAATCAAAGATATCACACAATCTTGAGAAATAACAAAACTTTTACTGAATCAAAAATAATTTGTCAAGGAAAATCGTAGGTAGAACTTATTGGTCAACTAAAATTTAAACACGAAACAATAGAAACAACTCACCGGTGTAGGACAACAAAGACGCAAATTGTACAACAATTACGAACAACAAACGACAACGTACGCACTTATTTTTCACATATCATATTACTTTACGTAAAATTTACAAAAGTATTTCAGAAAACTAGCCTATGAAATTGGATATGTCAAACTCAAAACTTTTTATTTTTTTTTGCGAGACGTCACCCTTATACTGCAGTTACGGCCGGTTTAGTCCGTTCCGTTTCACGGTCGGCGAGCGTGAATCTTCATTTAATAATTCATTCACGGAACCGTTTATACATAGATTTTATAGTGTTTATGAGTATACACACGATAAATGGCTTATTATGATGTGTACGCGCGTATCCGTCAAGTGTTCAGACGCCAATGACCGAACTAGTGAGAAGTGCGTGGGCACAATCGAGGCCGATGTGTCAATATGCTTGTGTGTAATAAATATGTGATCTTTGTTAGCGATATGCAATTTTAAATTTGCATTCTATGCGCTATGTAGAACCCAGATATTGAAAACAACTGAGGTTACGTAATTAAAACATTCATAAATCAATAAAATTAGAACAGAAAAATATGTAGATGAGTAAAATGACGCCAACACGAGAAAGTGCACATATTTGCAACTTTAATGCAAATATTTTTAAATGTTATTGAAATATATTATATAATATAATTTAAGATCTTACAAAACACTTGTTTTCAAACATTTTCTCAAAAGAATCGTGTCAGGTCGTGTATGAATTTTTACTTGTGTTTTTAAAATATAAGGCTACCTATTAATAAGAAACAAGTTTATTTTAGCAAAAACGTGTTCTAGATTCGATCTTGCGTCATCGTGTTTGGTTTGTGTGACATGTTCTAAGGCGATCAGCTCTTCAAAAATATATCGAAAAGATACTTTTTGGAAGTTACCGTTTTTATTACTTTAAGCGTGTACGTGTGCCTCTATCATTCATTCATTTATTATAATTAATAGCTTTCACAAATATGTAACGCAAAGTGCTTATTAAATACTCAAAACTTATTAACTACTATCATACTTAACTACTATCATATATATAGGAATAAATAAATTACACTGGCCCACAAAAAAATAAGGAATTTATATACATAAATGCATTTTTTGCGATTAATTTAAACCATTTTTGGCAGTTTTAAAATTTACTCAAAGTTAGTAGGTGTGAAGAGACCGAATGTATCCCAAATTCGGATTCTTCGCATCGAAATACATAACTGATGAAAGATATAGAGCACTTTTTTGTGGGCTTGTATTATTATTGTAGTAAAATGAATACTCATAGCAGAACATATTTTAGAAAACCAAATGAATATATTTTTATCCTCGGATATTTTAACTAACACTCATTCGAGACATTAACTAGATTTTAAAACATTAAATTATGTAATTTTATTACGATTACGAGCAATGAGGCGAAGCAGACGTGTAAAGGAACGTACACAATTAAAACAATTGAGAGTTGACTAATCTCTAATAATATGGATAAATATGAATTCCTGCACGTCAAATATTTGCTTAATTGTATTGTAAAGAATTCTCATTTTTAATTATTATTTTTTTTTTAGTTCAACTAATTGGTATCATCTATAAAATGCATTTTTCTGCAAAAAAAAATCTTTTTGTAAAGCATAAAGAATTAATTGATTTAATGGCTTTCAATTGTGCCAGTAGGTAACGATTGATTCCGCCAATGTCATGTAGAGTGGAGAACATGGTTTTATACCCAGGTCGTGCAACAACAGTAGTGGGGTTACGTCGGCTTAATGGTTGCGCTTTTCTTTTCAATTTACGGCCGCCAGAGGTATGACAATAGATTATATTTTAAAATATAATCAATTAGAATGAAACTTCAGTCAATATAACTAATTACAATGAACCGTCACTCAATATAACCAATTATAATGAAACGTCACTCAATCGGCGTGCGCAGTGTGCACTGCGCACCGCACCATGTGACCGCATCCATCGATAGCAGTGACGTACAGCGGCGTTGACACGAACAAAAAGTTATGACACTATCGTACTAATTTCTTAGTACCTACTGAAATTGGGCTCAGTTACATGACCTGTATACAAAAGACCGTGGTGGAGACCAGGACATACTGACAACTGTGTTCCGTCAAAAAATAATAATCATTGTCCCAGCACTATTTATTTAAAATTTATTGACTGATTTCAAATACAATAAACACAATTTTCGTATCGTAAACAATTTATTTTATTACAGGTAGTTATGGATTTTTTTAACTTTAATTTTGCCGCGTAGGTATATTTTTCTAACTAATCTAATATATAATATTCTCGTGTCGCGGTGTTTGTTGTTAAACTCCTCCGAAACGGCTTGACCGATTCTCGTGAAATTTTGTGTGCATATTGGGTAGGTCTGAGATTCGAACATCTATTTTTCATCCCCTTAAATGTTAAGGGTAGTCCACCCGTTAATTATTTATTTATTATAACCCCTTATAAAATTATTTATTTATATTTTTATTATGATTTAGCATTGAGAAATACACACAACCCAAAATTTTCACCTTTCTAGCACCAACCCCTATTTTTAAATAGCGTTTAGCGGCAAGACAAAGGTTGCCGAGTCAGCTAGTATGTCATATAAAAAGGTTATCTCTGCTTTCCATACAAAACTGGAAATTTATTTTAAATCTTTAATATGGATATGAAAATGGCACGGTCAACTATTAAGTAAAAAATAATAATAATAATAAGCATTAAAACTATTAAAAAAAAATGCACTTTATTAACAGTTAAGGCAAATCGAACACATGCAGACGTAATTATGCATGTTACACGTACACGATGATACGCATAATATATTGTTAAGTTAATTATGATAATATTATGCAAATATGTTGACTAATTTATAAGCAATTTAATTACTAGACCATGGCAGACAAGTCATAACTGTATATTTAAATTTCAAACAAAAAATACAATTTATTTAATTCCAGCGTTATTTACCACTAATCAATATAAAATTACGTTTCTAGATATGTATAATTTTTTTAATCAGCAATAATAATGAATATGTATACATATTATCTGCCAGCCAACAGTGCAACAATGTGGTGATTTGAGCTCTGATCCTCCTCCTATGTGGAGAAAGAGGCCTATGTCCAATTATGTTTACAATTTATCCGAAAATAAAACCAGATTCTCTAACTTTATAATTACATTATTAAAAAGTCAAATACCTATGTATATGTATTTACAAAATCAAATATTACATATATTTTTGTTGACGCCGCGTTGGCGCAACGGTCACAGCCATGGATTGTACCTGTTGCGCTGGCGGTTGCGGGTTCGATCCCCGCACATGAAAAAACATTTGTATTGGCCACACAGGTGTTTGCCGTGGTCTGGGTGTTTGTGCAGTCCTTGTGGGTCTCCCCACCGTGCCTCGGAGAGCACGTTAAGCCGTCGGTCCCGGTTGTTATCATATACACCTGATAGCGATCGTTACTCATAGTAGGGAATATATCCGCCAACCCGCATTGGAGCAGCGTGGTGGATTAAGCTCTGATCCTTCTCCTACACGGGGAAAGAGGCCTATGCCCAGTAGTGGGATATTACAGGCTGGAGCGCATATATTTTTGTTCTTTATATTATTGAAAGTTTCTCGTAAATAAAACATTAATTTAATAAAATACATTAAAACAATAAAAGTAAGCTAAAATATGTGTTCAAATAATAATTAATAGCTCACAATGAAACAGACAATCACATTTAAGCACGTTAAAAATGAAAGGAGAAAGTAAAACACATTGAAATAATAAAAATAAAAATATTTTATTAATACTTAAATGAAATATAAAGAATAATTATGTTTTTTTAATTTATTTATCGCCATGCAAGGCATGAAATAAATAATGATACTACAGAACATGCTGAAGAAACACACATTTTTGTCTATTTCAAACCAATTCGTACAAAATGAAGATAAGTAGGCTGTATAGTTAATTCGGCCATTTCTCTTGAGACCATTATAATTAAATGTTAAATGTTACTACTGGCCTTACTAACAAATATAAAAAAAATATATATATACATCTCATAAGATCGAGCTTGAGATTCCTTTTCGTGCTTTCAAGTGCAAGAATGGAGAATAGAAAAGCTCACTTTTTTAGTAGTTGATATACAGTTTTTGAGTCAAAGTTTACTTCGTATAAATTGGTTTGAAAGTAGCTTAGTGTACCTGAACAGTCCGTGCTTGCGTCGACGTCCAACGAGCAACTACCGATTGAATCCACCGACTTATCCATCACTTTGACTACTAGCTTCTTAGAAGAATTCTTCAACAAATCCAACTCTTTGACTTCAATCTCATAAGCGCCTATACTGTCGAAGTCGTTTCCTGAGATTCTGACTTCATTAGACTTCGGAGATACCGTCGAACTTGGTAGTTTTATATCTGTTTCATCGGTATTTATGGTCAGAATTGAATCAGGTTTTAGCGTATCATCTGCAGATAGATTCTTTTCTAGAATCAAAGTGCTTTGACTTGTAAAGTTACTTCTTATCGGTTCTATGTACTCTACTTCATCATCGTATACAAATAAGTGGTTGGAATTCCCGCTCGGACCTTGGTCATCAGTCGCATCAGCTGGAACAGCATCTATAACAGCTCTAGTCTTATTCAAACTTTTGTAATAATGATTTTCCAATTTCTCCAATTGTCTTTTAGTATCCGATTGCTTTTTACGTACAGAATCTATGATTACGGGCAGATTCAGTAGATCTGGCGTCTTTTCACCGTTAGATAAATCTCGTCTGAATAACGGCGAGTCATCACTTTCCAATT
Source organism: Melitaea cinxia (assembly GCF_905220565.1). Taxonomy (NCBI): domain Eukaryota; kingdom Metazoa; phylum Arthropoda; class Insecta; order Lepidoptera; family Nymphalidae; genus Melitaea; species Melitaea cinxia. Next base: position 6,166,354 of record NC_059422.1, read on the forward strand.
CGAATCGCTTATATTTCGACGAGCAATAATCGTCTATTGATGATGTGTCCGATTTCTTGGAATCGAAAAATGTATCGAGAGAAAAGAAGGACTTTCGTTTCTTTTTCGGCTGACTTGCTTTATCAAAATTTGACGTGATGAATGGGTCACCAGATTTGTACTGCTGCACGCAAATATTATTTGTGGTTAGCAAAGATTTCGGACGAGATTCCTGTGGCAGACTTAGGACACGGTTGGTTTCTATTTTACGAGAGTCTAAGCTGAGAGTTTTGCGGAATCTCTCGTTTAGATTGGTGAGAAGAAAATGCCGTCGTTCAGTTGATTTTGGCGTCACGTTGTACGAATTTTGCTTGCTACTAGAAGGTTGGTTATCTGGAATGTGCTCCGTATACTTAAACTCTATCTCATTTTCTGAGTTATCTTTATTCTGAGCTCTTTCGTATGGTTCTGATGGACATAAGGATGATTGTCGATTTTCTGTTCTATGAAAGGAGAATGAACCTCGGTTGGATGAGGATTTCTTCCTGTCACAGATACAGTTACCCACGCAGCTCAATTTGATGCAACGTCCCCTTGTCTCCGGTTCTAAGGAGAACTCATGTTTGTTGTTTGGAATGTATCTATCCGGCTTGTGTTTGTGGACAAGCAGATCTTGTCTGATCTTCTCCAATCTCTCGTCTCCATTTAAACCTCTCGTGTACTTTGATTTCGGTGGACGGAAGAACCTTATCGACCCTGATGAGTGCGGGTCTGTGATGCGCCTTCGGACGAAGAATGGGGACTCGGATATTTTATTGACCCCTAGAAGGAGTACGGGCGATTTCTTGTCTTCTTCATCCGGTAAATCGCTGTAAAAAAAATTATAAATTCCATTAACTCTTTTCTTAGTACTTCATATTATATAGTAGTTATTTACATATTTGTAAATAAAATTTATAATATAATAAAGCAAACAAACCAAATAATGCAACAAGAAAATTAATTCCACCAAAAAAGAGGTTATCTCAATAAAACAGTGTTAACATAACAAAAAAATGTTGCGGTTATAAAAATGTTAGAAATAATAATAAAAAAAAAAACAATACTTACACAACAAAACAACAAAAAAAAAAGCATTTTTAATCCCACACTCGTAAAACATATAAAATTTATAAGACCCAGTGAACTACATTTCTGAACCGTGAGAGTTTTCTTGCCCAATCTTTATAAACTTAGAAAAATTTGTCTGTGATAATACAAAATTAAAACTGAAAAGTTTGTCTGTTAAACAACTACAGTATCTATTGCTCTGGTTATAGACTTTATTTTTGTTTAGGCTGCTTACTTACGGAATAATACATCAAGTATTGAGGTTCTTACGAAAGTCAAAATTAAGAAAATAAAATAAAAATCAATGACTACCTATTTAAGCTTTACACGTTTAAAAGTTCTGTAATTATTTCTAAGCTAGAACGCCTGTCTGAACGCCTTACATCAAATAGTCAATATGAACACGGCATTCTAATTTACTTTGATCTAACTGGTCAAGGAGCGTGACTTAGCTGAGTGGCAATGATGAGTCACTCTTTTCTCAAAATAGACTAGAGTAAGAGAGTAAAAAAGTGTGTTTGTCAGTTCTGACATGCGGCAGGAGTTTACTCTGTATGAAAAAGGTTAAATTTGATATAGCGTCACGGCTCAGTGTTGTTTCACAGGATTTCAATCCTAATATTTTTCACGGCCTATTAAAAAACGAACTTATGGAAGTAAACTTCAAGAAATCAAAATTGCTAGCAATAGAGTATAAAAATCATTTCAAGTAGCGGACCGTGGGTCGTTTTGTTTCAATTTATTAATCTCGTGACCATCTTTGTAGGTTACGAGTATGAGAAGTTTCAACTTTGCGACTAACATTTCTGGTCATGTACTCATATCTCTTTTATAATCTTATATGAGCTAGAAAAATCCTGCGGTTTCACTCGCGTACTAGATACTTGTTATATACTTTGGCGCAGTTGTTACACAGCATTATTATTGTTGTGTCATAGGGTTATATTTCTCAGCCTACGAGCCTCTTTGATAAGAGGAGTTGTTAATATCAAAAGGTATTTATAAAATAGATATAGATATAATTGACGCAATGTACGGAAGTTATTATTCAGCAATTGTTTAATAAAAAATAAATAACTAGGTGCGATTATTATATACCTATATACTACATTTTTATACATTTTAATTTACTACATTTTAATTCTTTATTTATTTGCAACAAAAAAAAAATATGGTTAATTTAAAAATATGATAAAACATTAATTTAACAAAATGCGTATAAAGACCTATCGCTTACACGTGATTATATACATATAGATATACTTATGTTTTAAATAATATATGTTGAAATTATCGATGTACTTTTTTGAGTTATACTTAATAATGCCTTGCTTATTTGATATTTTTTTTCACAACATACATTGTGTTACTTATCGATGTAAGTTGAATTCCTTTTTTTTTTCGTTTGCGAGCAAACACAATTAATTAATTCCCTTTCTAAAGAAGCGGTTATACCAATGTTTGTTTTAGAAAATCGACATTTGAAATACGTTGTCTTAAAAAAGTTTTGTCGCAATGTACACCATAACTTTCCAAAGTTACACTGTGTTGCCATAGTCGATTTTTTGCACTTGCAACACTGTAAAAATCAATTTTTATCGTAAACAATATCGCGTGCGAGTTTCCATTAATGTTGAAAAATGTGTATCTAATGCCATAGTGTGTGCCATGCAGTGTCAGGCAATTTAGGGATGTACACACCTTTAAGTTTTTTTGATATTATGAGTCCATATATAAAAAAAAACGAAATGAAATATATATTTATGTATATTTTATTTTAATGAATTAGTTCGACAATTAAAAGAGCGTAGTTCTAAACAATGTACAAAAAAAAAAAAAGAATTTGTTTTTCTTTTGTATACAATTTAAAATTGTCAGTTTATCGCTGTTTACAACTATATATTATTATTTAATACCTATTATTAACTTTTTCAGTTAATGGAATAAAGTAAAAATAATTAATTTAATTATCAAAAAAAAAAGAAAAAACAAAAATTCAAATGTGGGTTTTTAATCATTTGTGCATTAAGGTTGTTTGAACTGTCTGAATAGATATAAACTTTTTTGTCTAAACAAATTATTAATTATAGTCGCATAGATGAGTGTATGATAATTTTTTGACTAAACAATCGGGTAATTATAATTTCCGTGACATATTTACATTTGGATAACGGTCACAGTACCGTGGGGATTATGAACATATATTTTTGTAAAATTATATAATAATTATGTATACATAATATTATTAATTAATAGGTTTAGTAGGTACATATGAATATTACAGAATGTATTTATTCTTTGATTTTGTTCAAGAGATTGCATTTAACGCTTCATACCGCATTTTGACTAGGTCGTGCAGTTTGCAGAGCTTAATGATCCAGGGGTTGTCTTTTCGAGTTTAAAGAAGGTTTTATATCTTGCAAATGCCATACTAAGCGCAGATACATAGGTAATGGTATTTTTAAGCCAAGTAGTACATATTGCATTATGATTATTTTTTACAATTAATAAGCTTTAGTTGTGCTTTATAATATATTAAATCAATCAAATCAAATTATACTTTATCAAAGTAAGGTAAAACGATTTTGAATAGTCATTATACAACAATATATTATAGTTACCTACTAGGAAGTTAATATGATACGTACTACAATTGTCGATTACTTTTAACTGAGGTAGGATACAGCAGGAAATTCCCTGCTCAAAATATGGAGGAGCCCGACTGGGGTAGTTACCTCGACCTTACAGAAGATCACAGCCAAACAATACTGCTTTCAAGCAGTGTTGTGTTCCCGTTGGTGAGTAAGGTGACCAGAGCTCCTGGCATTGGGGATAGGTCCCAGTGTTAATAGTGAACGTTAAAGATTTAAAATTGTAACAAATGCCTAATTACGGTAGTCTTTAATCAAAAGATCGAACTCGTTACAAATAGATTAAATCTTCGTACAAATGTTAGAAACCGGTTCTGTTATATTTTAGCATTCCTAACCGGGCGACTTGGCTTGGAACAAGTATTTTAACCTTAGGATGGAACATCTTTGAGATAAAACTTATATAATGTATGTATGTTTCAATAACAAATCTATCTTTCATTGTATTAATTTTGTACATTTAGCTTAACACTCTTTCTTGTTAAGATTAACGCTTCAGCTTGTAATATCCCACAGCTGGGCATAGGCCCTTTTCCACATGTAGGAGAAGGATCAGAGCTTAATCCACCACGCTACTCCACTGCGGGTTGGCGGATAAATTCCCTACTATGAGTAACGATCGCTATCAGGTGTACATAATAACAACCGGGATCGACGGCTTAACGTGCTTTCCGAGGCACGGGAGACCCACAAGTACTGCACAAACACCCAGACCACGCTAAGATTTACTAGTAAGTAAATGAGGTTGCATATATGACATATGGAGTCCGCTTATTGCTAAACATATTTTTATAGACGGGTAAATACAATTATGTAAATATATCTGTTTCAAACTATTTAAAAATCTTGATGCTTTTATAGATACACACAAAGTTAAAGAACAAAGCGAAATTTAAAGTAAGTACAAAATAAATTATTTCGTATCTACAAATTTTATGGTCGGTGACGGTACCACCTAAAAAAATTCCAATGAAAAAAAAATACACATTGTATTATAATTTAGCGTGTGCATAAGCAACTCCGTTGCTATATAAAATATACACATATTTAACACATACTCGTCTGCTCTTATGGTTGGCAAGTAAATGCCTGTGATTTGAGTAACAGCCGATTGACATACATATTGTTATTGATGCGGTAAGCAGAGCCATTGCCAACACACGTCACCGTGACAGTCGTACTAGCGGAAACGCCTTTTCCGCCGGATTTTGTGTCGAATATTTTTATTAAGTTTTATAAACATTGCCAATTTGACTTTGAGATAAAGTTAAGTCTAAACCGAAGTTTCATCGTGGTAGAATTTATAAAGACGCTACTGATCTTCCATGTTTTATCAATCTATCTAGTAAGATGTTTTTTAATACTTTTGTAGTACCTGTGTACCTTGAACAGTACTACACACTTGATCTACGCACTACGATCCTATACCCGACCTCTCCCGGCGGCTCGCGTGAGTAGCCTTACGTGAGTAAGGTCGTCAGAGCAGATTACCGTAGCATATATACGCCTGCAACACCAGAAGAATCGCAAACGATTTGCCGACCCTAATTCCGATTCTCCCTATGAGTTCTCGTCACCTTACTAACAGAACACAATAACCATACGAACACGACACTATCTGAAAGCATTATTATTTAGCTGTAATGTTCTGTAAGGTTGAGGTACTTCCCCAGTTGGGCTGCTCCAAATTTTGAACACGGTATTTTCTGATACTTCATTGATACTGTTACTCTTGAAACAGTACCGAAATATGGGCACTCCAAATCGCCGACGAGAAACACGGCAAATATGCCATTTTTAAATCATAGAAGCTCAATTTTCATGCAAATAAAGTCGTAGGTATAAGCTAGTTTGCACATAAATAAGTTCTGAGCTCAACGGTCGAGGATACTGAAACAGTTCTTAGAACCGTTGGACCATTTGTAATCCATTATTGAGTGCGATTCGCTCTTTGTCTGATCAACGGAACGTAGTGATTGGGTATTTTTTTATCGATATCGGTAAATTATGTAATCACTGTCAATTTTTTTTAATTATAATTTAAATTGTTAGATGATATAGAGTTGGAGATTTCATGTATGTTAACCATTAATAAATTTGAAAATTTCACGAAGCTTGGGTGTTTTTGATGATTAGATTTTGATAGATCAAAATCAAAGGATTTTAGGAACTAAGACAAATATACATGCATATTTTTTGAATATATGAATTTTGAATATGCTTTACTATTCAGAATATTTTTTTTACCCCTTTTTTTCGTTACCGACCCTATCCCCAATTCCCCTGGTATAATATCTGCGAAAATTAGTTTGTCTATATTTGCCTATCTAAAAAGGTTTGTAGTTCCAGACTTATGTAATTCCTGTATTAAACTGTTTTCGTTCATTTGTATGTTTATAATAAACGGAAATACAATTATTAATGTATTATGTATGTATGTATTACCTTTTAACATTTAACTCTTTAGTACTTACAAACTTCTCATTCAAGTTTTAATTCATTCATTTATTACGCCACACCTAATTGCTCGTATAAACCAGTTTGGATGTTACGCATGTGAACTATAAAACGGTAGGTCACATTAACCCAAAACTGCTTGTTCGTTACAAGTTTGTATTGCAGGTTCATGTTAGTACAGTTTTATTGCGGCTGTGAATCGATAAACAATTTTGTTCGTATATATGTGGTACTGCAGTGTAGGCACAATAAATTTCAACTTATCTTTTCAAAGGGTCTTTACTATCGATTCTTCTGTTTCGAAGATTTAGAAGTGATGATTTTATTTATTTGAATTATGTTTTTTCTTGTTTATAGTAATTTGTATACACATATGTATTTATAAAATATTCACTTTGAAATAGATATTTTAAAACCTTGCCTTTTTTTATAATATTCATAATAGGTTGTAACATATTGTTTTCTAACGTTAACACGAATTTCACTGATAACGTAGAAGGAAATTTTCGGATTTTATCGTGTTTTATTAGGTTTAAACGTCGGGCATCTAAAAAACTCAATAAACCACGATGAAATCCGAAAAAGTTTCATTGTAAAAGGTTTTAACAGTTTAATGACATGATTATAACATGTGATATATCTATAATTGATGCTATGTATACTGCAGTCTTTAAATTTTCTTCTGTTAGAACATTCCTTATACTATCGAGAACAAGATTCTAAATCTGTACATGTGGTCATAATTATTTCTCATTATTAATTTACAAACTTGGATAGCACAGAAAAAAACTTTTACGAAACTTTGTCTCAAAGACAAAAAGTTAAGCTCGTACGTTTAGACATTATTATACTATCCGGTATTAAAATATTAAATACACAATCCATTGTCTTAATGTTTTAATGACCTAATCACTTTTATCTTTTTTGAGGGTAGATTAACATATGCAAATTAAACAAAATAATATCGACAGAATCAAATATATCGATACCTATTCATCGTTGTAACGTCACTAGTGCTGTCATAAATAAAACTAAAACATTCCATACTATGGTTTTCGCGTTAAGCGTTGCTCATTCGACGATGATTGAAACTATCCGTTAGTGTTCGTTAACGATTGATAGAATGAAAATCTTAAGAATAACAAGCGTATAAAAATCTACGCCAAACTATTCAGCGATTGATAATTTTTATTTTATAATCACCTGATTTTTATTTTTATATTAAAAAAAAATAATAGAAATAATGTCCTCCGTAGAATAATGCAAGTAATTATCGAAGCTTTTAATAGTAAGATTTATAATTTTCTTTTGCTAACATAAACACAAATGAAAATTTTAAACTCCGTGCACCATGAACGTAGAACGCTGCCGAGGCCTATATCCTGTCTAGACGTTTTCGTCGAGACGGAAGTAGTGTGTTCAATAAAGCGAAGTATTGGACGTAATATTTAATGGTTTTAAAAACTTTTTAAACATGAATCTTTATGTACATATATCTATCTATATGTATGTGTAAAAATGAATTCCCATTTTTGCTTAAAATATAAATCAAAATCAAAAATAGTTTTATTCAAATAGGCCGCAAAAGCACTTTCGAATCGTCATTTTACAAATTACAATTTTAAGTGATTATTATTTTTATAAGTGAAACTAGCGCCGATTCGAAATTCAAAATCTGTACAGAAGAAAGGGCAAGAAACTCCGTAGATACTCTTTTGAAAACAATTGTGTTTTAGTACTAAATTAGTAATATCTTGCATTAAATACAGCGTCACGTGATAACTGGAGAACAGTTATACTGATTCCAACATTACTATTTACATTACATAAATTCTACATAACAGCATATTTACATTACGATTACGATTTAGGCTGTAACATCCCACTGTTGGCTATAGGCCTCTTTCTCTGTAAGAGAAGGAATGGAGCTTAATCCACCACGCTGCTCCATTGCGGGTTGGTGGATATATTCCTGACTATGACTAACGATCGCTATCAGGTATTTATGATAACACAAGGAAACCTACGAGGATATACACCCAAACCAGAAAGACATATTTGTCAGTATCATTTAGTTACTATTATATATGTAAAAATCTGTAAGGCAGTCAAAACAAAACTACTTATCGGATCTGGGTGTAATTTGGCATAGGGAAAGGCTTTAGTGAGGATTTAGTATACGGACAATTTTTATCTCCCAAGATACACATGTTTTTATTTTTATTTTAATGTGTAAAATATAAATTATGTACATTGTGAACAGTAAACAAATAAGGTTTTATATTTCTAATGTTATTTGCTTTTCAAAATACTATTTTTTAAGAAACAATACATAGCAGGTGTGTCAATCTTACAGTATTACTTTAATTATAAAAAATATCAATTTTTTCAAAGTCAGGAGGTTTGAACAATTGCTGCTTTAACACGAACGGCGTTTTCAATATGTGTGGTTTTGTTTGCCAGCGATAGGTTTTTGACACAATTTGTATGGAGCTTACGTCAATATTATGTCTGTAGTAAACGAATTCAGAGATAGGTAGCATATTGAAACTGACTGTAAAACCGCCTCTTGTATATTCTCTTCGTAAACATTTTTACTTTGTAAGTACTTAAGATTTGATAAGATTTTTTCGTGTTTAAAAAAGAGTTGTCGTTATTGTTTAATGTATTATACTTCATTTATTTTTTAAATTTACATCGTTTTTAAAACATTTAAAAAAAATTACAAATCATGTATTCTAATTGCCAGCATTAAAATAAGCGTATATAATTCCAAAGCTTTCTTTTACAACTGATCAATTATCGAAGGCAATTGTTACACAGTGCATAACTTCCTCAAAGCGATAATCAAATTAAGTGTGAAGTGAATTACGAGTAAAATTTTATATAAGACTAGCTGCTGCCCGCGACGTCGTCTGCGTGAACGCTATACAGCACCAAAAATACCTACAATTATACCTTTTAAAATCACATTCATTTACCGGTTTCTTCTTTACATTTCATATCTACAGAAAAATCTCATAGATGGCGCTGCTTTAAAATTGTCTTGTCTACTTATATTCATTTAATCATGTTTATCAGCTTAGTTACTTATATTGCGTGATTTTTATAGTGTGAAGCTAGCTTATATAGCATGGTTATTAACATAATAACAACAACATTCAAATATGCGTCATTAGATTACACGTTGTTACGGAATGCGTTGAGGAAATAAAGGTTCACTGCTCGCTCCCGGTAGGTGATAGCATGATAATATGTAGCCTATATGTTGACCCGACTTCTTAATAATATTCGTGCCAAATTTGAAGTAAATCCATGCGGTACTTTTTGAGTTTATCCCGGACATACATACAGACAAACAGACAAACAGTCAAACAGACAAAAATTCTAAAAACTATATTTTTGGCTTCGATATCGACTGTAGATCACACCCCAAGAATCCTTTAAAAAATATATTCAATGTACAGTTTTGACTTTCCTACCATTTTTTTATATGCATAGATGTATAGATAAGAATATAAGATGCTATGAAGTTTAATCAATTAAGCTTTAATACTAACAAACATACACATATTTTTGTCATATTTAAAAAAAATGGTAAACAAGCCTCGATTTGAATGCCCAAAATTTTTTTACTTCGGTTTTCTTAAATAAATAATCAATCTTTGGTACATTTCACATCACTATTAATAAAAAAAAAAATTCAAAAAAAAAGTATTAACTATTTTCTTCTTTAATACTTCAAGAGTCGCACCTTTGACGTATTTTTATATAGGTACTATTGTAACACCGTTTGTTACTAAAATAAAAGAAAATTAAATAATGATGGTATTTGTTTAAAAAAATTCTAGATAAAAAAATTGTATCTTTGACATGTTGTCGGCGGTCTGTTATACAAAAATTCCAAAATTAAACTAAATGAACAAAAACAAAACATTTTTCTATTACATAAAATACCATATACTATTCAAATGAATTATTGCTTGACGGGGGTCGTTGAACTCGTAATTGGCTTCGTGACTCGCAGGTGATTTTATTGTGAGCTTCTTTATAAAAAAAAACAATCATTTCAATTTAAACCTTATAACATAAAACATAAAGGTTTAAAAAAAGAGGTGCTATATGATTTTTCGGATGAACATTTCAATTCTTTTTATAAATTAAAGATGAAAATTTTATTTTATTGAATATCAACAGAAGAAAAAATATTTAAAATTTATTATTATTCCATTCATTAGCCTTTAAAAGTCCACTTCTGGACATAGGCCGTCCCTAATGATCCCCGCGACCTCTGAGTCGAGCGGCTTCCCGCTGTCTTCTTCAAGTCGTCTGTCCACCTGGTTGGGGGACGGCCTGTTCTCCTTTTGCCGAGACGTAGTCGCCATTCGAGGAAGGTCCTTTCCAATTTGTTTATCAATATTTAGCTATTCGGAGCAGCATTGCCTATGCGGGCTACATGATTTCGACTCTACCAGTTTTCACTGTTTTTTTCCACTGTTTATCACTCAGTGACAGCATTATAGTGCGTTGCCGACTTCAATGGAAGCATATAAAAATATACTTTAAAATTTTTAAATTTTCAGACAATTATTTTTGAAAATTAACTCCTGATTTGTGTGTCTTTGTTATTGTTACATAAATATTATCAGGGAGGGCTTTTAACATTCAGCACCCCCCGGGCCAATAAAGTTTGCCGCCCCCAAATTTTTGGCTAAACTTACTCGATAAGAATACATATATAATATATACTACTTTTAATTATATATGATACTAGCTGTGCCCGCGGCTTCGCCCGCGTAGTAATCAGTGTGTCACAAAGTTTTTCCGGCAAACTTACAGTGAAACTATCATCAAAATCGGCTTAGCCGTTCCGTAAACCTTCCTCTTGAAGCCCTCTCTCCATTGGTGAAACCGCGTGAAAATCCGTTCAGTAGATTTTGAAGGAATGGGTCACATATTCTTTTGGGGACTTTGTTTTATAATACACTAACTGTCGCCCGCGACTACTTTAGCGTGGTTATGAAGATACGCATTAATATTAAGATGTTTAACGCAAATTATTTTTTTATTTCAGTCACTTGAAATGCTTATCACACTGAGTAACATTTTAAAAGGTGCAATTTAGTATAATTTAATAGTTATTTTTATAACACCTCTCTACAGACCACATTTTTAGTTTTATTTTCACGCTGCAGTATAAATGCCTATCAGGCGAATAACCTGTCAGGCGAAGTTATAGCTGCTGTATATGTTTCATACAAACTATTAACCCCAATTAAACTCCCTTAACGGTGGAATATCACAAAATCCGTTCTTAACAGACGTCTACTAACTATAATCTACCTCCCTGCCAAATTTCATATTTGTCCATCCTGGATGGATGGACCATCCAGTGGTTATTGAGTTCTCGTGATGAGTGATATTTTTCTTTTATATATATAGATTACGATCCATTATTTGGACACCTCCTCATCATCTATAGAGCATACATTTTAAATTTCAAGTCTCTTACTTCAAAAACATAGTACGTTCAATAAGGAGCCTATCTGCCAAATTTCAACCTTGTAAGTGTTATAGCCTCGGAGATTTCGTGATGAGTAAGTCAAACTACCATCCCTCGTTTTAACCCCAAAAAGAAATGGATTTCTAAAGAAACATTATTGAGACACCTTCTCACCATTTATAGAGCATACATTTTAAATTTCAAGTCTCTTACTTCAAAAACATAGGACTTTCATACAAACTTCCAACCCCCGTTTTACCCCCTTAGGGGTCAAGTTTCGTAAAATCCGTTCTTAGCGGATGCCTACGTCTTATAAGGAGCCTACCTGCCAAATTTCAAGTTTGTAGGTGTTATAGTTTCGGAGATTTCGTGATGAGTGAGTGACCTTTCGCTTTTATATATATAGAGATAATACTCGAGCGTCTTCACTTACATAAAAATCGATTACTGCTCCTATTTCAATAGATAATTTACATAAGTTATGATAAATAAAACTGGTTTTACAACATTACGTACTCATAATAACTCAATAATCGTTCCTGTTCCTCATTCGCGAGCGTCTTTGAGCGCGAGGTGAACGCTGATTCAATTACGTTTATTGACAAAACGACAGCGATTTGACCAATTGCCTTCAATAAACTTGCCTTACGTTTATCATCTAACGGGTCTTAATCATATATCATTGCTAAAAATACTTCATTGCTTTTTTATACGAGCCTTATCGCTATTGTCATTTTGAAATTCCCAATATTCGATGTTGTTGACGCCATAGTCACGGGCGACTGACATCGGGATTTTCAAAATAGCAATATGAAAAATAACTTTATCCGAGTAGGCTCCAAAAGCAGTTTTTGATCGCCATTTTAGAAAATAAAATTATAATCTTTTTTTATTTTTATTTTTTTATTAATATTTTTATGAATAATTTTCATGATTAAATTATAATCTTTTTTAATAAATTAATTATATTTAAGATATTTAATAATAGTTAGAGTGAAGCTGACACCGATACGGAATGTATGTAGGTACATTCTGCAGAGAAGAATGGGCAAGAAACTCCGCAGTTAAACTTTTAAAAAAATGTTGGTTATAATAAAACTATCTCAACACTGCGGTTTTACTTACATTAATTTGAGGAAAAAATAGCTTATAACTTTTTCGGTAATTAAGCTCCACAAATTCCAATTATCCAACACAAAAAGCATTTTTCAATCTCAACTAGTAGTTCTGAGATTAGAGCGCTTAAACAAACGAAGTTTTCAGCTTTATAAATATTAGTATAGATGTATAGATTGGCTTGTAAAATTGTTGTATTTCATAGGAAAAGTTTCGTTATTTCGTATCAATCTGGGGCGTTAGGTATTTGTGCGCGGTAAACACGGGTTCCTCGCGTAAATCTCGATTTCACAGAAATTTCGTGATAAAAAGTAACCGATATGTTGCTCCACAACCTCCTTTATATTCTAGTAAAAGTCCTATAAAAAATGCTTCAGCTTTTCCGAAATTTAGCTCGGACAAACAGAAATACAGACAGACCGACAAAAATTTTAAAATCGTTTGTTTGTGTTTTAGTATCGTGTAATATCTATATGCACTTGAAAAAGCACAAGTATTTTGAAATCACAGAGAGACATTTCAATTTTATTTATATGTAGGTATAAGTAGATGTATAGATTAGTAATATCTTGCATGAAATACAGCGTCACTAAGCCCACACACCTTTATCATAAATACAATCTTGAACCGAATAATAAATACGCTTTAGATATTTAATTCTTTTAAACTTTAAATTTATTTTCTGGCAATTATAAAATTGATTGTGGGTTTTTGTTATACACGCGAATAACATAACTTAAAAACGACATAATCGCTACACCATAAGAACATAACACTACTTGGCAGTGTTATTTAGACGTGATCTTCAGTAAGGTCGAGGTACTTCTCCAGTCGGGCTGGTCAAAAATTTTGAGCATGATTTTTCCTGCCGCGTTCTGTTTTATTACGACCCTAACAAAGTTTACATGACATTTCAAGTACACAACGTAATTACAGCATTGAGACTATTTATTTATTTAATAGCTGTGCCCACGACTTTGTCCGCGTGGAATTTAACAAAAGAGTTATTGGTCAGTTCATCATCATCATCATTACAGCCTATACAGTCCACTGCTGGACATAGGCCTCCACAAGTTTACGCCAAAAATAACGTGAACTCGTGTGTTTTGCCCATAGTCACCACGCTGGGCAGGCGGGTTGGTGACCGCAGTACTGGCTTTGTCGCACTGAAGACGCTGCTGCCCGTCTTCGGCCTGTGTATTTCAAAGCCAGCAGTTGGATGGTTATCCCGCCATCGGTCAGCTTTTTAAGTTCCAAGGTGGTAGCGGAACTGTGTTATCCCTTAGTCGCCTCTTACGACACCCACGGGAAGAGAGGGGGTGGCTATATTTTTTAGTACCGTAGCCACACAGTACAATTGGTCAGTTAGCAGTTAAAAAAAAATATAAGTAGCCTAAGTAACGCCTTGTTACATTAGCTATCTGCCAGTGAAACTCCCGTCAAAATCGGCCCAGCCGTTTCAGAGATTAGCCGGAACAAACAGACAGACAGAGAGACAAAAATTATAAAACATATGAATTTAGTAGAAAGCGGTAATTTTAATATTACAAACAGACACTTCAATTTTATTTATTTGTATAGATTTTTTTTTTATTTTTAATATACACCAAAATACAGACACGTAATATAAAAAAAGATACAATACAAGATGTACAAAGGCGAACTTATGGCTAAAAAGCGATTTCTTCCAGATAACCTTTGGGCACAGGACACGATACAGTAGCAGCGGTTAGAAGTGTAATTACCTAAATTAATGATTTATTTCAGAAATCAACCGTTAGTAAGCAAACCCAAAGATCGTAAAGAAGCGATCATTGAATATCAAAGATCAATTTAAAGTACCGTTAAACTATTGTGGCTTCAGCGTTACCGAGTTAAGTTACGAATAAATTTTATAGTCACCCTGTCACATTATTAAGACTAAATTATACGAATTGTTTTACTTACGTTAAAGGAAATTAATAATTGTACTTGTTTAAATCGTAACAGGATGTTTTATAGCCTAAGTTTCGACTAGATACAGAAGCTCCTACTGCGCTCCTACTACGCTCATATAAGGACCGGACCGAACCGGCTGATCAGGATGAGATGAGATTTCCTGATCTGGACCCGATCAGGATCATCCTGATCAGGTCCAGACTAATTTTCTGCGTTACATACCTTATCCGGTCTAGATTAGGCATGCCCGGTCCGGTTCTTCTAAGGAACACGAAAAAATTTCTACTCGGGCTACTACAAGTTTTATGAAAATCGGTTTCGTATTATTCGAATTGAAAATATTTGTTTTCAACCAACTTCCAAAAAAGGGGAAGGTTCTCAATTCGATTGTATTTTTTTTTCAAAGTGTGTTACTTCAGAACTTTCGATTGAGTGGATCGATTTCGTATTTTTTTTTAATCGAAAATGGTGCGTGTCATGTGGTCCTATTTAATTTTAATTCAGATCTGACAAGCACTTTTCGTTTTTACTTGATTATTTTTTCGTCGACCTACGTTGTATTACTAGTTGATGTTATTGAAATTGGGTTTTTTTTTTCATTTACGAACAAACACAATTATTATTTATACGAGCTGAACCGTAGTACTAAATGCTAACAAAAAAAAAACACGAATGAAGTGTACATAATATAATAATAATCGTTGTTTTCTGAAATTTTACAATTTTAAACAAAATATTCATTTAATTTTTATTATATAAGAACCTTCTTCAAAGTCCCGACTAGAAAAAAGGTCAGGCTCAACCAAATCATGTATCTGGACCGGATCAGGATAGACGGAGGCATGCCAGATCCGGCAAGCTCTAACAGGACCAGGTCTGGTCCAGACAAGAATACAAATATAATACAGTATAGTAAAGCATACTGGATCGGGACCCGGTCCGGTCCAGATCAGGATAGCCTGATGTAAAATATAATCAAGTATGGTAAGGCATACTGGATCAGAACCCGGTCCGTTCCAGATCAGGATAGCCTGAAAGAAATTACGCGAACTGAGCCTGAATCGCGCTATTAATGTTTTTATATACTAATATATAAAGTTATCAGGGCAGTCTAGCAGGGAGTCCATTTCTACACAGTGGAGCAGTTGTAAGTAATAGGAAATAGTTAATTAGTAGTTAATTAATAGAAGAGACTATCCGCGAGAGAACGAAAATAACCGACGTAGCCTACAGAATTAGCAAGTTGAAGTGGCAGTGGGCTGGTCATCTGTGTCACAGGACCGATGGCCGTTGGAGTAGACGGGTCCTAGAGTGGAGACCACGTCTTGGCAAACGCAGTGTGGGACGTCCTCCGGCCCGTTGGACCGACGATCTACGTAAGATTGCCGGTGTCGGCTGGATGAGAATTGCGGAAGACCGGGATGTCTGGCGCGAACTTGGGGAGGCCTATGTCCAGCGGTGGACTGCGATAGGCTGAAGTGAGTGAGTGAGTGAGTAATATAGAATGTGTATAATAATAGAAGTTAATAAATAAAATTTAATTAATAATAATAATTAATTAATAACATAAAATAAATAAAAATAATTAATATTTAAGGTGAAAACATAAATATCATAATAAATATGTTAAGTAACATATTTATAATATCGATTCGCGTTTTTTTGTTAAGCAATTTTTTTAAGGATATATATTCGTGTTTTTTAAAAGGACCGGACCGAACCGGCTGATCAGGATGAGATGAGATTTCCTGATCGGGTCCAGATCAATCATCTGCGTTACATGCCTTATCTAGTCCTGATCAGGCATGCCTGGTCTGGTCCTTCTAAGGAAGACGAAAAT
This sequence comes from Melitaea cinxia, assembly GCF_905220565.1. Taxonomy (NCBI): domain Eukaryota; kingdom Metazoa; phylum Arthropoda; class Insecta; order Lepidoptera; family Nymphalidae; genus Melitaea; species Melitaea cinxia. The sequence goes on from NC_059422.1 coordinate 6,182,948, forward strand.
TTCTACTCGGGGTATTAGAAATATTAAAATAAAATTAGCCCAATCCGTTCAGCCTTTTACGAGTTTTGCGCTTAGCAAACACATTTAGCGATTCATTTTTATTTATATAGACTAGGTATCCGTCCGCGACTTGCCCTTATAAATTTAACAAGAACCTAGCTATAAAAATCAAAAAAATTCTGTCCTACGTCATTCAGTGATAAAGTAGTATTCTTCTTCTTAGTCGTACACTCTTGTCAGAGTGGTCGTGGTACGTTATATAAAATCGATTAGAGAGAAAAAATCCTACATTTTTTAATTTAACCTTTAGATACCTAGAAATAATCAAATTTACAGCTTATATCACACGTTACAGATATCTATACTAATATTATAAAGCTGAATATTTTGTCTTCTTTTTCTTCAGGGTTAATGGCTTTCAATAGTGCCAAATGAGCACAGATGATTTCGCCAATGTCACGTAGAATGCAGAACACACGAAGGAGATTGATCGGTGCGGTCGAGGTTAGGTTTGTTTTTGTGTTTATTTGAACGCGCTATCATTAAATAATGGTACGATCATCATCATTACAGCCTATACAGTCCACTGCTGGACATAGGCCTCCATAAGTTTACGCCAAAAATAACGTGAACTCATGTGTGTTGCCCACAGTCACCACGCTGGGCAGGCGGGTTGGTGACCGCAGGGCTGGCTTAGTCGCACCGAAGACGCTGCTGCCCGTCTTCGTCCTGTGTATTTCAAAGCCAGCAGTTGGATGGTTATCCCGCCACCGGTCGGCTTTTTAAGTTCCAAGGTGGTAGTGGAACTGTGTTATACCTTAGTCGCCTCTTACGACACCCACGGGAAGAGAGGGGGTGGCTATATTCTTTAGTACCGTAGCCACACAGTAATGGTACGAATTGAAACATTATTTTTGTGTTATATCATCCATTTTTTAGGAAGGAATATATTAGTCTTTTTTTTTTCAAATTTACGCAGACGAAAACCGCGGTACACAGCAAGTATTATTTATAAATCCACAGTCGATAAACTAGAAACTAAGTAAAAACGGAACCAGTCAATAATTGTAATATAATACGTTAGAAAGTGTTTCCACTGTGTACTGTTTCATTACACTCGGAAACTTTCATTATTGCATAGAATGTATCGTGTTTCCCACAGACTTTTTATCTTTTTATTCGATCATAGACAAGATTTGTTTTTATTTTAGTTCGTTAGTTTCCTGTTATTTTGTCTGCGGTTGCTTAACATTGATATTAATTAATTGCTTTAATTTGTTCTAAAGACAACTTACGTTCGCTTCAGCATGTAATATCCTAGGCATAGGCCTCTTTCTCCATGTAGGAGAAGGATCAAAGCTTAATCCACCACGTTGCTCCAATGCGCGTTGGCGGCTTATATACTATGAGTAACGTTCGTTATCAGGTGTACATGATAACAACTTAATATCCGAGTCCGACGGCTTAACATACTCTCCGAGGCACGGTGGGTAATAACAGTAAGTGCCATATTTAAAAGTATAAAAATTAAAAACTTATAAGCGCTTTACACTCAACGGATCCCCCAGTTGGATTTTCTCCTGTGTTGGGGGTCTGGAAACACATACAATACACAAACACAACGCCCAGACTACGACTAACATCTATATGGTCGATACAAATGTCTGTCGTGAGCGGGAATCGAACCCGCGACCGCCAGCGCTATTACCGCTGCGCTAACGCGTCGTCAAAAAATAATATTCCTCTATAAGAAATTCTATTAAAATTTTAAACCCCTTAAAGTGTAATATATTCTGCAGTAGTTTTGTTTGAAGTTGCCTAAACATTAGTACAAATATTTGCTACTAGTCTGGATGTATGTCCTCGTGTGTTTCCCCATCTCGGCACGGCAAATACGTAAACCCCTAGGTCCTGGTTATTATAATAGAGACCTGATCGTCTTACGGTAGAGAAATTATTGGTTATGCTGCAGAAAGCCTACGTGGCAGATTGAGTTCCAATCTTTTTCCCTTACAAAGAGACTGTTGTTCAACAGAGAGATATTCAAAGGTTCAATTGATTAAATGATTCATCATTCAGGATTCAGTCTATTGTTGGTTGTATGACGGTACAGAACTGACTAAAGCTGACTGCTGCTGCTCATGTGTGCTGAGTGTGTTTCAAAACTAGGATAAAGAGGATGTCTTTAGTTAATATTACTTTTAACGTTTAAATGTGTCATTAAGACAGGGCACAGAAGAAAAAATCCGGCGCAAAATCCAGAGCAGCCCTACTGAGGAAGTGCTTCAACCTTATAGAAGTTCAAAGATAAATAATACTGCTCATTAGCGCGGGCGTGTTCCTGTGGACCAGAGTAGTTGGGTAGGGTCGGCAACGCGCTTGCGACGCTTTTGGTGTTGCAGATGTCTATAAGCTACAGTAATCGCTAACCGTACGCTTGTTTGCCGACCTAGTTATATAAAAAAAAGTTTATAATAAAGACAAATAAACTCTAACACAGAAAAGATTATTATTATTAGAAATCTGATCTGATACTACTACACCTTGAGTCAGCTTTAAAGAAAACTTTATTTTTACCCACTCAGGCGCGAGGTGGACACGTGACGTATCAAAATATTTATCCTACTTAACATTTTAAATGCAAAAGTTTGTGAGGATGAATGAAAACTACTGAACAGATATTTTACTGGAAAATTGGCAAACAAGCGTACGGTCTGCCTGATGGTAAGCGGATACCTTATCTTAGGGAGTAGGAATGTCTGCAACATCAGAAACATTCAGGTCAGTCGGAGACGCGGGTTCGAACCCCGCTGGAGCGGTCAATTTTTGATATGATATTCAAAAATGATCAGAAACATTGCCATCGCGATGCCGATCCTTTCTCCGGCCTCCCCAGGCTGGGATAGATTTTGCTAACTTAGTCATCACAGGAACACAGCACTAATTGAGAGCATTGTTATTTAGTTGCGATCTTCACTAAGGTACTTTCCTAGTTGGGTTGTTCCAAATTTACCGAATGGGCATCAAGTTTCATGCAGATATAGATAGAGTCGCCGGTACAGAAGATCATAGTGTTTTCAAGCAGTGTTGTGTTCCTGTTATTGGCAGCTCCAAATTTTGAGTAATATATCCTCTGCTGTTCTCTAGTTCAATATATGATCTATTCGCGTTTTGTTAATTGTGACTCATCGTTTTTACTTGGCTTAAACACACAATTTGACCACTTAAAATGCAGAAAATTAGAACGATTGTCCGAAGGGTTCAACTGGTCAACTTGAATATGGCATCTAAATTTACTACGAAATTATCAAGATAAGTCAAGGGGCGTGGGTAAGTTAAGTGACAACGATACCTCATAATTTTCTTAACGCAAATAGACCATAGCAATTGTTTCATCGATTTTAATGATAATTGCCATGATACGGATCAAATGATGGCTACAATGAACCCTGTTGTAACGGTAGGTGGAACCGTCGTTAAAGAGTTGAGATCACGAGATCTTCGTAAACGAATGTATTGTAACTGTTTTATCTATATCTGTATACTAGCTGTGCCACGCGGTTTCATACACGTTAATGTGAAGAAAAGTATAGCCTATAGCGTTCCTCGACAAATATACATAACAAAAATAATTTTTAAATTTGAAGTAGTAGTTCCTGAGATTAGCGTATTTAAACAAACCAACTTTTTAGCTTTATAATATTAGTATAGATAATAATATAATATTAGTATAAGACTATAATAATAAAAACCAACTCACGAAATGTACGTACGCGCATCATTTCCGAACCGTTGCATCAAATTAGTTTTTTTTGTTGTGTCCGTTATTATCAGGCCAAAGATAGTAAGAAAGAAAAAAAAACGATGTATTCATAGACAAAAATATGGCGGTGCCAAGTTCTTTTTAATAGAAATTTCATTAAAAATTCGACATTATCCACACCTATATTCCAATCTCGACCTTTTAAACTTTAAGATAGAAAAAAAAATGATTGATGACGATGAAATTTTAACGTTTAAGATACAAAAAAGAAACATCTTTCGATCATATAAAGTTAAATCTAATTTAAAATGCGATAACTCAAATATATAAGTCAAAATAATCATTGAATTCTATTAAAATATATAATTCCATAAAAAAATTGTTATAGTAAACAACCAATCAGGAGGGTATTCGGCCTCACGCAGATGGGTCCTGTGTCAGGTGTCAGTCATAATAATGGGCACTAAGAAGGGGACTCACCATAGAGGTATATTTATTACTCGTTACACGGTCACGATTCAGCCTGTAACATTCCACTACTGGGTATAGCCCTCTTTCTCCATGAAGGAGATGAACTCGTAAAACACAATCAACTTTATATAAGTAAAACAAAAAAGTGTGTGTGTGTAATTCACACACGGCAGAAGTTTTAACTGAGGTAGGGCACAGCAGGAATTTCCTGCTCAAAATATGGAGCAGCCCGACTGGGGTAGTACCTCGACCTTACAGAAGACCACAGCTAAATAATAATGTTTTCAAGCAGTATTGTGTTCCTGTTGGTGAGTAAGGTGACCAGAGCTCCTGGGGGGGATTGGGGATTGGGTCGGCAACGCGCTTTCGATGCTTCTGGTATTGTAGGCGTTTATAAGCTACGGTAATCTCTTACCATCAGGAGAGCCGTACGCTTGTTTGCCGACCTAGTGATATAAAAAAAAGAAAAAAGTGAAGCTGAAAATTCGTAAGAAGGTAGGCCGTAGCGATTTGTTCTATCGACAATGATCACGGTCGCGTGAAAAAAATCGTAAGCGCCACACAAAACGCGTCGCTTACGCCCTTTCGGATGTCGAATGTTTGTTACTCTTTCACGAAAAAACTGCTGATCTGATGGTAATGAAATTCGGTACGTAGATAACTGAAGCCGGACACAGACTTGAAGAATTCCTTCTTTTACTACATAACCCTAGTAACAGAAAGAATCGTGAACACTTAACTCTCTTAAATTTGATAAAAAAATTACCTAATCAACTAGGAAGGAAGTACCTTTTAATCCATAGTAATTTAATTTCTGTTAAATTAAAAGAACAGGCACTTCAATGAGGAGAACTAGTCAGTTTAGTTCCTTTTTAGTTTACTTATTTATTTTTCTTACACACTTCAGCCTATTGCAGTCCACTGCTGGACATAGGCCTCCCCAAGTTCGCGCCAGACATCCCGGTCTTCCGCAATCCTCATCCAGCCTACACCGGCAATCATACGTAGATCGTCGGTCCAACGGGCCGGAGAACGTCCCACACTGCGTTTGCCAAGACGCGGTCTCCACTCTAGCTCTTCAATTAGCAGTCTCTCACTATCTTCATGTATAACACAAATAACTAAATAAATAAACGCTTCTCTCTCAATGGCTCCCATTATATAACGTATTCTATGTCAGAGATCATGTAACATACCACAATCACAAACGCCCAGACCACGACAAATATCTTTATTGCCAATAAGGCCTAAGGGATTAGCCCGTTACCGTGACCATACAGACGGCCAGACTACGACAAATATTTGTATGACCAGTTTAACCTACAACAATTTTTGGCCAATCATTCGCAGTTACTCATGTAACTGCTACCGTACTGCGCCAACACGTCGACAAGGAATTAAAAAAATGTATTGAGTAAGTCAAAATATATCTCCATTATCATTATTACGTATATACTAATCGGATTAACATCGCCCGTTGTCCGTTATGAAAAGATAATAAAAGCATGTGAAACTAGGCATCTTCCGCAGCTCCATCCGGTTTAATATTGACATTTTTGCATAATATCCCACGTTATTTTATAGCCTAGCCTTAAACTTTCTAACGTTAAAGAATTTTTTATACTTCATGGTTTCTAAGTACAAATAAACAGACACTTCATTTTAGTTTAATATAGATAACAAGCATTACATAAGCCCTTATACAGTATGTTATTTTATCTTATCGAGCCACATTTTCTAAAACTAATATTCAGATAAAAAATTAATCAATGCAATGAAAATGTCTATCGAAAGAAATATACTCAAAATTCAATCGTTCCGTCTATTCTCAATGCACTGACAAACCGACAAAGAATATTAGTTTAAAATTAAACTTTATCAGTATTGTATTACTATTCATATTCCTTTGAGCAATAATACCGACCTACTTACTTTTTACCGCTTAGTCATTAGTTAAACGATCATATTCAAATTATAAACACAAAACAACAAAATAAAACAAAAACGTTTAATTCAATACTTACACATATCGTGCATTTTGAACTCCAATTAAAATATATATGTATTAATTAATCATTTTCAACCATTAAAACATCGCTGCCATATTAAAATAAAGTTTCATTCTAAAAAATTATTAACAATTAAATAATTAAAGTAATAAGAAAAAAAACTAATTTAAAAAAAAAAAGTAAATATCAACACTTTTGGACAACACAATTATTCTCACAACGATTTTAATATACCAAAAATGATTCCGACACTAGATCAGTCCCTTGCACTATTCCAGGCAATTTCACTTGCCAGCCCTTTAAACTCGGGCGCACGTCCTCTTACAAGTAGGCGGCACAACAGTATGACGTGGTCTCGGTACGCTTGGAATCAACCAAATACTTCGCTCACAAATTGAAACCATCGAACGAATCGTGTTACACGCAATCCAACGCTTGTTCGATATCCACGTTCATTGTACTTTATACTTTAAAACGGCGATGTATGCTTCGCTTCAAGATATTAACTTGTATTTAACTTTAAGTGGGTACATGAAAGGGGGGACATGGGCCAGACGTACTTTTTTATTAGTAGGCACGTGCTTCATTTTCTATGTGATGATTTTACCGTACCAGATGCTTTCGTTTTGTTATTGTTCACACAATTAGTACATATCTTTTAACGAATGCGCTTTTACTGTGTTTTACATTAAATACTTTTAAATGTATACATTTCTTGTTTGTAACAGACAGGATGTAATAAAATAAATCAGGCGTTAAATTGTTCGACATTTATTTCTTCTAAACTAATTATCTTGTTAACCGTGAAAAGAATAATTGTTCTGTCAAAATGTCGTAAATATAAAATACAATCCTCGTTGAATGTTTTGTAATATTTTTTTTGAAGACTTTAAATTTATAAGACAATTTAGTTTTTAGATTAAGGAGTATGTGACATAACTTGATGACAAAAAGGGCTAAAAGATATTTAAATTATAGATAAAATGATAAACCAAAACGACATTTGATTATTAATTGTATAATTGTTATAAATTTCGTGAGTTCAATGTCAGTAACCAGTTTACAAGATAATGTTTTATCAAATATAAAACTACAAGGTTTCCTATTTCGTAATCGGATTATACTAATACTTGAATGACATCAATAATATTATGTCATATACAAATTAAATAAGGACTTCAGTTTAGCTCGTATTTTTTTATATTTTTTTTATACACAGGGTTCGCGGCAATGATGTTTGATGCACGCTTGGGAAGGCCTATGTCCAACAGAGTGTTAGACTGAAGTGTTACAGAAAGAGCATACAGGAAGAGCAATGAGCAGATCGAACCACTTGATATTAAATTGTTTCTGCTGCTAGCCGTTTTGGGTCAATAAATTGCATTTTTTTTTCATAGATGATGATAAAAGATGGTATTTTACCCTTTGATACCCCTACAATACCCGAAACATTGCAAGCGCGTTGTTATTTTTATGCCAATTTAGTGCAATTGTTTGGTAACTATGCACATACATTTCCGCGCTTCATTTTATTTACAAAGATTTGAATTATATAATTTTAATATAAAACAAGCCCTTCGGCGTATATAACGGCCATTTGAATGGCCGGATACATTACAATACTCAATTACACGCTTATGTCATAGGCATTGTTTAATTTGAATCAAATGTATCTTCCGAATGATGGCGGGAAGTGCGGGATGCAGGATTAGAACACTTTGATAACGTCCTATTGTCTATTAGAGTTGAACATATTAAACGACTAATAAGGTCCGTGGTTTCATTCGCTTTTGTTCTGTAAATTTATCGTTATTTTTAACGATTGAGTCCGGTGTTATTTACATTTTTTAGGGTTCCGTACCTCAAAAGGAAAAAACGAAACCCTTATAGGATCGCTTTGTTCTACGTCTGTCGAGACCCTTTTTCTCTGGAATGCGTAGACGTATCAAACTTAAATTTATACCAAATATTCAAGTCTACTGTCCTTTAGAGTTGTGAAAAAATCAAACTTCTAAGTCAACGTATCAAAAGATACAGCCGTTTATGCTGCAAATTTTCGACACTCGCAAGGGAATCAAAACCTACAACCCTACAAGATAATTCCCGTGAACTCAGAATCTTGAAATTTGGTACGAAGCAACGTCTTATAGCACAGGTAAAGGTGAAATTGCGAAAAGCATACATTTTTAGTTACATCACGTAATAAAAATATTTATAAAATTTTTGTTTGTGCGGAACCCTCGGTGCGCGAGTCCGACTTGTACTTGGCCGCGTTATTTTTTTTAACAATAAATAATTCAAGGAATGGTCATATAATATTTCAAGATATTTGACTCCTTAACTCAAAAGTTATAGATATCAGATTCCTCAGAATTAGGTCCAAATAAATTAAAAGTCAGAATAACGTAAAGAAACCTTTGAACGTACGGGTCATCTTACTCTCAGATTCATCCTTCATTTTATAGGAAGTCTTGGACAGCTAGTAACTAGTTTAATAACGTTATAGTCGATTTCCCTCAAAGATTATGACACTTTACGCGAAAAACAAAATGGCGGCCTATATTCTTAAACGTTTAAAGAAATCCGTCCTAATTCTTTAATTGGTTTAATAGTCTATTTCATTACTTAGTAAGAGAAACAATAGTTAAAAAAAATACACACAAGTTGAAATTTTTGACTTCGCTTATTCAAAATTTTCTGTTAAATTAAGATTTACTAAGAACTGTATTGGGTGTAATTCTTTACGATGACTGTGCAAGCAAATAGACATTCAAGCAGCCATGTAGAGAACAGCATGAAGGTTGAAGAATTTAATGAATACTAAAACAATTTTAAATTTGTAAGTTTACAGTTGCAACATTTTATATGTAATTAATAATTGCATTTTTTTTATCGATAAGGTAAAATGGGATATGTCAATTATTTGAATATTAAATAATTTATTTTTATTAGTTTTTAAAGTAAAAACATCTAATCAATAACGAATGTTTAAGTAAATACTAAAAGTGCCACTAATAAATTTAACTTTCTCTAAGAAATCATATAACTTGGTTTCTTATTATTGCCCACCGTGAAAAGTTCAAATATATAATGTATGTACTTATCTCCTTTTTCCTTAACACCGCATAATTATTACTAACCAAAGAATACGACTAAATAACTGCGTATTGGAAGTAATGATTTTCTTCGTAGAATGTTATTTATTGTAAACTAGCTGACCCGGCGAACTTCGTATCGCCTAACACAAACTTTATCGTATGGTATTAAAGCTTAAATTGACTTTTAAGTATTATCACAAATCTTTTGTATCGGAGTATAGAAAAGTGTTGTTTTTAGACTTTTTCAGGAAATTTAATTTTTTTTTTTTTAGAATTTTTCTCTCCGTAAGAACCATCCTCGTACTTCAAGGAACATTTTAAAAAAAGAATCGGCGAAATCGGTCCAACCGTTCTCGAGTTTTGCGCTTAGCAACACATTCAGCGACTCATTTTTATATTATAGATTATAGCCATGCTTATGCGTTCATTGGATATGCAGAAGTACCTTGCAAGAGTAGCTCGTATATTAAGACAAAGTAAAATTTAAAAATGCTAGGAATTTTTCGTCACACGGAACGAGATCTATTTACACCAACAGAACCCTTCCCGCCAAGGGACACAGGAGTCGAACACTGTATATAAAAATCTCGTGTCACGATTTTTGTCCGGACTAATCTCCGAAACTACTAGAACGATTTTAGTGAAATTTTGCACAGATATATACAGCTTTGTCCAATTTAAAATATAGGCAAAAAATTTTTTATCATCACATCAAATCAGCCTTTCGCAGTCCACTACTGGACATAGGCCTCCACAAGTTCACGCCAAAAATGCGCGAACTCATGTGTTTTTGCCCATAGTCACCACGCTGGGTTAGTGACCGCGGGGCTGGCTTTGTCGCACCGAAGACGCTGCTGCATGTCTTCGGCCCGTGTATTTCAAAGCTAGCAGTTGGATGGTTATCCCGCCATCGGTCGGCTTTTTAAGTTCCAAGGTGGTAGTAGAACTGTGTTATCCCTTAGTTATTTATATATATAATTCTTATATCCACAAAAAAAAAAATAAGGCGGTACGAAATTCGACCAGGTCAGTCAGTGGAAAAATAATAAAGAAATCTTTAGTAGGTAATAGTCTCTGGACTTTTTTCCTAAATTGAATCAGCAGATTATAAAATGAGCACGTTCAAGAATTGAGTTGAATTCCATTACTTAAAACCGACTTAACTCAACTACATTACAACTTCCTTCTTAAGAATTCCTCAATATCACAGTCATGCAATGGTACGTCTTATATTTAGAAGAGGAATACGCGGCACAAATACATTCTGTTAATCTGTTTAGCTTTCTGATTTCGTATCTGCCGTACCATTTTCAACTATTTAATTATCATCCTGTTTTAAATCGTCTTAAAAAGATTCTCAATACGACTGTATGTTTTATTTGTGGTACCTCATAGCTGTTTAATCTGTGTCGATTTTGATGATTCGTTTTTGTTCGAAAGCTGGTGCTTAACGCATAGTCCCATTTGAATTATAATAGGGATCTAACGAGTAGTTTTCGAGATATTCCTAATATTGTGTTCATTTGAAAATGTTTTCGACGTAGGTAACGTTTATGATGTTTTTAGTTTTTTCATTAATTTCATTTGGGAACCACCAAGTGACGGTTTTTCTGGGATCGACAACTGGTGTTGAATAAACAAAAACTGCAAAGTTTTTAAATTGGTAATAATTCAAAATAAAAATCGAAAATACATCACTATCATCGTCATCATCATTTTAGCTTATCGCAGTCCACGGCTGGACATAGGCCACCACAAGTTCGCGCCAAAAATGGCGTGAACTCATGTGTGTCAAAATCAAAAATTATATTATTAATAAGGCTTCAAAAGCACTTTTGACTCCTCATTGTACTAATTAAAATTATATTTGTTACAATTAATTAATTAAAGTTAAAGTCAAGCTACCGTCGATTCAGAATGTCGATTCTGCAAAGAAAATTGGCAAGAAACTCGGCATTTGCTCTTTTTAAAACCGTCTTTTGCTATAAATTTAGTAATATCTTGCATGGAATACAGCGCCACTAATTCAACAAATTTTTCGTCATTAATATACTCTTGAATTTAATGTTTAAGATATTAAATCCTTTCTAATATAATCTTCGAATATCTCTGTCATACTTTAAATTTGTAAGAAATAAAGATAATAAACAAGTAATATTAATTTAGTAAATCACAGACAACATAAACATCAAAATTATAAATTATTACTTGTCGTTACACGTTTTCGTCCATCCCTATAGCTTTTGTTAGCCAGATAATTATTTTATTATTTTGTCTAATACAAAACCACAGACTACTAAATAGTTACTACGACAGAACTATCTATGATATAGTAACTACGTTCTTAACGTTGCGATGAATAAAGTTGGAATTATTACTTTGAGTAACAATCACTATCAGGTATTTATGATAACAACATTTAATATATAATTAATAAATTATATAAATATATCATCATTCATCATTACAGCCTATACAGTCCACTGTTGGACATAGGCCTTATAAATTATATAATATTATATATATATAATATTATAAATATATAATATATATTATTATATAATATATAATAATAATAAATTACGTAAAAATTAGATTATTTACAAATTACTGTATACGATGCTAGTACAAAACAGTTTCAACTTTTTGGCAAGAACACAGGCAACCCGTTTCTGAAGATACTCAAAAAATACGCTAAGTGTTTTTCATTAATATACATACTCAGTGTTAAACTATATCTTAAGAAATTGTAGTATCAGAATAATTTACTGTAATTATTATATTTCTATTATAACTATTTAGTATGATTCATTTTTTTTTTTTCAATGAAGGTTAAATAATATTTTTGTTTATTATTTCATAGAGTATTGGAATATCATTTTTTCAAAATTAAAAAAAAAATGATTTTAGAAAATACAAAACAAATTGTTGTTACCTACTCTTTACTAGGTATTATTGTGTGTAATAGGGAAAATCCCACCATATCATTCAAAGTATGCAATTCAGGTAATATTATTCATTTACGTCATGTTCAATGTTAATTAGTCACAATTAAATAATTCACACAATAAAAAAAAAAAACAAAAAACATGCATAAGTTATTTTTTTTTATTTTATATTAATATTACACAAAGGCATTACTTTAAATAGCCAACTTTTTAAAAATATGTTACCTTCTTATCCAACGAAAAAACCTATTCGTGCCCTTTTTCCCGCTCGGTTTCTTCTTCTTCCCCATATTTTCTAATTTCGTAAGCTTTTCACATAAAATTCTATATTGTCTATGCCAGAACACGGCCACTCAACTCATCACTTTATTTATGGAACTAGTTTAAATTTGGAACGCTCTGCTTCACAGGACTCTATGCTTGGGTACTATAAAGTGCAAACTTTTTGCTTTAGAACTATTTTAAAAACCACTGTATATACCACAAAATCAATTTAAAAAAACTTGTTAATCACAAATATAACGTAAAAAGGGGAAATATTTATACAAATAACTGAATAGGTAAATATTTACCGATGTTAAATGTTGCCACAGATAAAAAGGAATAAAATTTATAGTTGTGTTAGCTCGCAAAAGAAAACGGACTTCAATTATATCGAAAGTCGACAAAACAGTCAAATAAACACACATGTGTGGGATAAATCAAAAACTACGTCAGATATTACTCAAATTTAAATGGGACCACATAACAAGCAGCTGCTTTCGAAAAAACAGAATCATCAAAATCTATACACCCATTAAGAAGTTATGAAGTAAAAACACACAAATAAAAATACAATTGAATCGAAGACCTCTTCCTTTTTTTGAAGACGGTTAAAAACGTTAAGATGTTTCTTCGGGTGCGTACGCGCCGATACTGGAGCGTGCCAGCGTACAGAATTAGAACTTTAAAATAATAAAAAAAAACAACACTGCACTGAGAATGCATTGGCGTTCGTTTTATTTTCGTTGTCCGTCTGTGCGTGATTATTTACGGGTTGACATTTATTTTGTTTTCAGTTTATAATTATACTATAAAAATTAATAGATAAATTTATTTATTTATTTAAAAATTTAATGAAGAATAATATAGTAAATTGGTATAATATAGTAAATTGGTTTTATCTAACTTTTTTAGTCCCCAATACTTATTCAATAAAATAAAAAGTCTTTATTTAATTATAGTTAATTTGAAGGTACCAGCGACAACCTACCAGCGATTCAGAACGTAGATTCTGCAGAGAAGAATCAGCAAAAAATTTCAAATCGCTGAAATGGATGCCCATATCCAGCATTTTTTTTGTAATAAAAATAAAGAGGTTTCTTGTATTTTTTTTTAAACAACCAAGTCGGCAAACAAGCGTACGGCTCACCTGATGGTAAGCGATTACCGTAGCCTATAGACGTCTGCAACACCAGAAGCATTGCAAGCGCGTTGCGCTATTCACCCCCCACCTAGTTGCTCTGGTCACCTTACTAGCCACAGGAACACAATACTGCTAGAAAGCAGTATTATTTAGCTGTGATTTTCTATAAGGTCCCCCCAGTCGGTCTGCTCCAGATTTTGAGCACCATACCTCAGTCACCTGTGTGTGTGCCTTCCTGCTGTGCACTATACCTCAGTCAAGTCAATATCGTCCAGGTGGACGACCGAGTCAATAAGTATGGCTGAGGCAACAAATTACTAAAAATTATAGATCGCACAAAATAATAATTAATTCATATCAACCAAAAGGAAAATATAGGCTATAAAATATGACGCAATGACTTATACTACTAAAACAGTAAGCGCTATTATAGAAGTTAAACTCCAAAACTTTAGTTAATAACACATTTTTATTGACTCTATAATATATCTATTTTGTGTCACTTTTACAACAAATCTCAGAAACACGCATACACTCACATAGAAATAACTTACTATAATATGTGTACACATACATAAAATATTGTACGTCTGTCTGAGTCAATCGATCTATATTTACGGAGAGTCCTATAGAAGTGCTAAGTGCAACAGGATCGCGTTGACGTCTGCACGTTAAAAAGTTTTTGTAAACTCAATAACAATGTTATTGCTAAATAGCAATCGATAAGCGATCTTATGGATTTTTAATTGTTACCAGGCATTACAGATTATGTTAAGCGTTTTATTTGTTAAGAGGAAACTGACTATTTTATGCCTTCAATTGCACTCCTTTCTCTATTACCTTTACGGAAAAGGAAATTAGACATACACGTTGACAGATTAAAAAAATGTAACTAATTTGACGTAACCACTTGGCAAGACACCAAAATCAGAATGATATTTCGTTGAAGTCATAGATATGGTGTAAAATGGTCTGGGCGATATGTGCTACTAATCATATTGTGTGTGAAGAAAATTAAAATATCATTGGCAGTTTGTAGTGGTCCTGCTTTCTTCTCTAAGGGGTTGGTGGGTTCGATTCCCCTTTTTATTTATATAAAAATAAGAATAACAGTCGGCTAGTACCTATGATACAAGCATTAAGTTGCATACCATAGGAACAGACATTTCACAACGCTGTGTCCTATATACCCAAAGGTTGTCTGGAAGAGATCGCTCTTGTAGCAATAAGACCACCTTTTGTGTTGCTGTGTACAATAAAGATAATGATGATTATTATTATTATTAACAGATAACCAGTGTGTGTAAGTTATAAGATATTTATTTTACTTCACGGTCTTTTTGTCGCCGTCGTTTAAGCTCGTCGCTTTTCAAAAAGATTGATAAATACACGGCTTTAAGAAAAAAATTAAAACAGATCTAGTACTAATAAGATGTTTCCTTCGCTCCATTCTCGATCGAATGGTTACCTATTTATGACGTAACTATCAAAAACACCTGGCAAGACGCCAGCCAGAGCCACATTTAACAGGAATGAGGAAACAAAACACGGGATCTTCATAATTAGAATTTATAATCTGTAACATCTCGCTGACAAACGGCGGCCATTTTCAAAAAGTTCAAAATGGCGCGTAAATATGACTTTTAGTGTTTTAATCTGTACATCGAAAATAGTCTGCATTTTTGAAATCGTTTATAAAATACGAGTGTGTCATCTAAATTAAAGAAAATTTATGATATTAGCGACAAATTAAGAAAGTATTATTTTTGATAAATATGATATTCTAGACTTAATTTGCAATGATATCTGAAATAATACTTCTAAATTTCTAAGGATGTGTCAATAAAATAAAATAAATATACACGTAATTTATTTAGCTTTTTAAAAAATTCATATGATAATATAAAGAACGAAACTATACGACTGAAATCAATCAAAAACCCAAGTTAGTATGCCTCTAAGCATTAACTTCACCAAAAATATGGCTACATTAACCTCTCATCATCCGATGACATAAAAATGTATCCAAACATAAATTTCACACTACGAATACGGAAACCCAAATCGATAGTAAAATTACGAAACAAAATAATTGTGCAAACGAAAAAAAAACCGACTTCAATTACATCGACGAATATAAGTTAGGTGGTCAAAAAAATGTACAATTTAATTAATTTCTAGGGATGATTTAAAAGTACTCGTCAAATTTCAATCAATGTAAATAATCTCTACTATCGATTAAAAAAAGAATCATCGAAATCAGTTCACCCAGTAAAAAGTTCTGACGTAGCACACAAAAAACAGTCGAATTAAGAACCTCCTCGTTTTTTGAAGTCGGTAAACAAGTTAGGGCTGTATTATCTTTGATCTTGCACATCCTAAAAAACGAAACAAAAGCGTTCCACATTCAAACTCTCTTCAAAACAAACGCGGCTCGATGTTGATACAACGTTATGTTTTTTTTTTTTTTTAATTTGATTCAACTTTATGAATCCTATTCGGAAATGTAAATTGACTTGATGTTTAATAATCGAATAACAAATTAAAATGCGTTAAGATCGTTGGTTTTCAAAACAAATTCAAATATTTTTTAGTACAATAAGCTTTTATAGGGTATTTTTTTAGTCTTTTTTATTATATTTCTTTGTTAATAATAAACCAAAAAAGTTATTAGACTTATTTTCAACGTTAAGTCTCTCTATTGATATTATCTTGTCAAAATGAAATATTGAAGTTAAATATTAGTTAATCATTTGTAACTGTTGTGGTGAGCTACTGAATGCTAAGCTAACGAGAGATTAGCATTGAGTATCTAACCTGAACTATAAATAATTGATGGGATATACCGACTAAACGAAACTGCCTTTAGAGTAAAGATCTGATTTAAATCCATAGCAGAGAATACAATAAAAATAAATGGTTATCCAGAAAGTTTTATCTTTTTTTAATGTAAACAAGCACAGATTATAAGCTACGCGGTAAGATTGAGCGTCAACGTACGTAATCTATAGCAGATGATGAAAACTTTTTATCGCAAGGGCTAAGAAAAAAAAGTCCCTCCAAAATTCAACTATAATAACAAACGCTATCACTGTATGACACACACACACAAACACGGTTTTGAGCTATTTTTTTAAGCGATTTTCCCGTAATTAGATATAATATTAATACCGTTTACTTATAACCCACTATCCCGAGTCCCGTGACAAGCGCGAGCGTCGCACTAACGCGTCGACCGACTTATAAACACTAACTTTACGAAATGTTAATAATAGCACAATGAAAAATTATATAGCATATAAAAAAAATTAAGATGAAATCATTGGATTTATTTATAACTCAACTACTCAATTGTACGCAGCCCGACTGGGGAAGGTCTCAATCTCAAAGAAAATCACAATTCTCAATTAGTGTTATGTTCATGTAGTAAGGGTCAAGGTCGGGGGTAGGGTCGAAAACACGCTTGCGATGCTTCTGATGTTGCAAGCGTCTATAGGGTACGGTAACAAGTTACCACCAACCAAAACTTAATCGGGTGAGCCGTACGCTTGTTTGCTACCTGATCCATATAAAAAAAAAAAAAAACGAGCATGCTTTAGACCACACGACTGAAGTAAAACTTCTTTAGTAATAGGCTTGCACAGTGTAATACATATACGAAACGTAACTGGCTATGAGAGAAAGAAAATATGTGCTCACACCTCTCTCTTGCTAAGTACACCTCACTCGATCACACTTTTCGTAACGCTCTCGTCACGTATTCACCAGCTTACTCCCAAGTCAAGCGCGTGTAAAGAAGTTTTACTTCAAAAATCTTTTTCCACGTATAGTTTCAGAGCTTCATCTCAAAACAGATCATATACTGTTTTAGTGACAGTTCCTTTCCTGTAATATTTGGCATCGCTCTTATGATTCATTTTTATACTGACTGACACACACACAACTGTATTTCTAATATGTTGTGTGTGTTCACTTAGTGTCTATTTTAATTAATTTATGCGTGGGTAACAAAGAAATATTATATTATATTTTAACGAGGCTGTTTTGGCGTAGTGGTCATAATCATTATCTAGAAATTGTGTTAGCGGCCATAACAAATACTTTTACAGACGTGTGTCGTGGTCGGCGTTTGTGATAATGACCAGACACATGAAAGGATTATTTATTGGAATCATTAAGATTTTACTCCTAGAGCAACGATGTAACGCCCGTGGTATGAAATAAAAACGAGTGTGCTTTAGACCACACGACTGAAGTAAAACTTCTGCACAATATGCCTGCACTGTGTCTCTGTGTCGGTCGGTCGGTCGGTCGGTCATTCAGTCATTCAGTCATTCAGTCATTCAGTCATTCAGTCATTCAGTCATTCAGTCATTCAGTCAGCCAGTCCGCCAGTCAGTCAGTCAGCCAGTCCGCCAGTCAGTCAGTCAGTCAGTCAGTCAGTCAGTCAATATTTAAAAATATAATTATCTCTTACTTCCAAGAGGTGTTGCGCGTTAAAACGTCATTCTCAGGATAAATCAGCGTTTCTGTTTCAAACGAGTGTGGGACGTCCCTCGGCCCGTTGGACCGACGATCTACGTAAGATTGCCGGTGTAGGCTGGATGAGGATTACGGAAAACCGGGATGTCTGTGGCGCGAACTTGGGGAGGCCTATGTCCAGCAGTGGACTGCAGTAGGCTAAGCTTACTTTTTGAGTTAACCCCAACGACTATAATTATATATATACATGGTATTACTATACGACGTAAATCGACGTCGGTTATTTTTTTCACAATTATTAAATATTATTAGTGACCATGAAAGTACAAAAGTAATATAATATTTGTCCAAATATTTGTATATTGGTTTCAAATATTACAAGCGTTACCAACGCTCGCCTTGAAAGTATTGTTTGATATTACGCAGTTTGGCAAACGTGCCAAGGTTTGGTATTGTCTTACTTGAATAAATTATATTTTGTTTTTGTTAAAAAAATACGTTATTTATCGATAAAATCGAATCGAAATTATCTTTTTTGAATAGAAATGTAAGCTATTACTTGCTCTGACGGTCGCGGGTTCGAACTATTTTCATGGCAAACGTTTATATTTTTTCTTTACTTAAACGTTACTTTTTTCTTTTAAATATTTTTTACTGTTTTAGCATGGATTTTAATTGTTATAATTTTTTTTAATAGTTTGTTTTATACTTTTATTGATGATTTAATTTTTCATAAGATAGATATTTATTGTTAGTATAAGCTTCGAAACAAATATTTAAAGTATATTCTATGCTAAATTAGCCTATAAGTGTGGTGTATATTGTAAGATATTCTGTTTAACTAAGTAATTATGATAGAAACCAATGTATACTACGTTGGCTTCCTATATATATAAATAAATAAATAATAATTTCGAGTATAAGACTGGCGGCTATGGTCTGTCCTTCTGTATTATAAGTGTTTCCGGACCCCCGTAAATTCTTGCGGTGGCTTATTCGACTAATGTGCTGTGCGTAGCTTAAAAATGATATGTAATAATAATAATACACTTTATTGTACACCAAAAATAAAAATAATACATAGGTCATCATTTCAGCCTATCACAGTCCACTGCTGGACATAGGCCTCCACAAGTTTACGCCAAAAATAACGTGAACTCATGTGTTTTACCCATAGTCACCACGCTAGGCAGGCGGGTTGGTAACCGCAGTACTGGCTTTGTCGCACCGAAGACGCTGCTGCCCGTCTTCGGCCTGTGTATTTCAAAGCCAGTAGTTGGATGGTTATCCCGCCATCGGTCGGCTTCTTAAGTTCCAAGGTGGTTGTGGAACCTTGTTATCCCTTAGTCTCCTCTTACGACACCCACGGGAAGAGAGGGGGTGGCTAAATTCTTTAGTGCCGTAGCCACACAGCACAAAAAAATAATACATAGTAAAGAAAGAAAAATTTTAACAATATATTCATTAGGTATAAAGGGCGAACTTATAAAACTAAGGCGAACGCTAAAAAGTGATCTCTTCCAGGCAACCTTAGGGCTAAGGAAATGGTCTAGCGTCACTGCGTCAGCACTACTAATTACGATAATCAGTTAGTATAGTTTAAAGTAAAAAAAATGTACCTATATCAAAAATTTACCTTTACTAGCAATACCCGTGCGAATAATTCGCACTAAATAAGTAAAAAATTTACCGACCGTCAATCATGTTGCCGTTGTTTTAAAATTAAAGCCGTCATATTGCTACGTGTTAAAAAATTGTTCGTTGGGCCAGAGAGACACCCACAACTCCTAACACGAGACACAAGAGAGAGAGTAAAAAAAAATCCTACAGAATCTTAATCTTCTTTTTCAACAACTCAAAAAATCAACTTACACTTAAGCAAAGCTTATACCATAAGAAACTACAATGACTCACCCACAACTAATTGCACTCAGATCTTAAGACGGCGAGAGAAACCAACCCAAAAAAGAAAAGAGCAAAGAGACCGCAAACACTCGCCCTGAGGCTTATATACAGCAAACCCAGCGCGTCGCCACACAACTACCTCCTAAGGTGAACCGCAACGTAATACGATACGAGGGTATTCCAAAAATTTAAATCAGTCGCCTAGAAAAAGTAAATAGCAACGCTAATGCATAACTGTGCTATTAAACATCAGCAGGAACGAAACTACGTGCTATTAAAAATATATGCTACAATATATATAACTTGAGCCCCACAATACTGTTTTTCAGTCAGAAATGTATGCACTCTACAGAGCGGTAATTATGGCAAAGCGGTCAAATTGGACCTCGATCAACATCCTAAGCGACTCAAGATCCTCGCTCGACCTATTAAGAAGCCCATCAGTCACCCACCACCTCGCTCTCGATATGAAAAAGTGCATACGTGATATGCAAGAGGACGGCAGAATTGTGAGGTTTTTCTGGCTCAGAGCCCACGCAGGAACGCCGGGCAATGAGCGAGCGGACGAACTAGCTAAGAAGGCAGCACTAATGAACAAGTTGGCCCCCGACTACGATCAAGTCCCAATATCGTACGTTAGGAGGCGTATACGTGAGGAGACGGTGAGGAGATGGCAGCGGCGCTATGAGTCGTCTGTGGCTGGTTCGGTCACGAAGGTGTTTTTACCGTGCGTAAAAACCGCCAGGACTATAATCAAGAATATGACACTAACACCAGTCGATGTCCAAATTCTAACCGGTCACGGGGGCTTCTCGGCGTACCTGCATCGCTTCGGCCTTAAAAGTAGTCCCTCATGCGTGTGCGACTCGGAGTGCGAGGAAACGGTGATCCATATTCTTTTAGAATGTTCACGGTTTAGCCAAAGGAGACTGGAGTTGGAAACCCAGCTACAGATAAAACTAGACCAAATTTCTCTAAACACTATCTTGGAGAAAGAGACTACAAGATCGCCTTTTCTCAAATTCGCAAGAACGGTCGCTCAAATGGCTGCCAGAGCAAATGATTCGGTCGCTGCACTATCTGCCGTCCATACAACACAGCCCACATTACAGAATGCAGCAGTTGCACAATCCAGCATTCCAAAAAATCCAATTGCGAGGTCACTGCAAGCTGTCCCTAAACTGCTGCGGAGACTTCTTGGGAGGGCAAAAACACCGACAACGTCTCAACACACCACCCTGTACGCCACGTTTGAAGAGCTAATTAGAGAAAGAGGAGAACGTGGCGACCCAAGTATAAGGACGCGGGGTGTAGCCCTTTTCATGAGTGACACCGCAGAAAAAATAGGTATCAGTTTCTGTCGCTCGGAGAGTTCGGATCGAGTGACGGTGTCGCCGGGACTCGCCCTGCTCTTAAAAGGGAGTACCGCAAAAACGAGCATTAAGCGTGACAAGATTGATGCTCTGGACTTGCGGATGGTGAGTGGCTCGGACTATCGATGCGTACAGCTGCAAGAAAAGGTTATCGTACTGTTCGAATGGGGCGAGGAGACCCCATTCGCGCGGGCATGCACAATACTCTCAAAACTCTGCGGAGAAGGCCAAGACAATGGCCCGCGAAAAATTAGTGTGGATGCCATGAGGACCGGCTTCTTTAAAGGGGACATAACAAATTACTATGGATGCCTAATAGCATCAGAAAGGCACGAAATCATCGTATATGAAGACAGGGGGGAAGATCTGAATTTCCTGAAAGCAGAAATTAAGCCATCGTCCCCAGTTGAGGGGCCGGTTCTCAGTGAGCCACCACTGAGTGAATCCGAACGCCTACAACTGAAAATAGCAGCACAGAGATCACACACCACTTCCATGACCAATAACAGTGAGCGGACTTCCGATACCCGCTTGGTGGCACTGCAGAATTCCATCCACAGATTGGTCTCTCCAATAAAGACGACGTTTAATTCGTCTCGCCGCGCGCCTCGACCTTCAACATCGACGGACCGACAGGCTATGGCTCTAAGGGAGTTTCTGAGGGCTGACCATCTAGGAAAACCGGTTAAGCCGAAAACTCACCGAACTAGGGCCGATAAGGGACAAGTAACCCCGCCCAGGCTAAGACCGGCGTCGAACCCGCTAGACCATGCTGTTAACGCAATGGTTGAATTCCTAGCCATAGTAAAAGCCAATCGAGAAGTCAACTTGGCCACATGCAAAAAGATCTTGGAGGCCCATCAGCGAGGCAGCGAAGGTCTGCTAATGGTGCTGCTCGATGAGGCAGAGGCAGCCATATATAATAACGACACGTCCCAGGTTATCAAAGGACACATGTCAGGAAAATATATGGCAGCCTATAGCGGCACGGGTGGTTTTGTGGGCACGGCCGAGGCTACGGGGCGGGAAAACACGTCACCAAAATTTTTAACACCTCCGAGGGACCCGGTTTTGGTGGTTGCCAAGTGCACAAGAGTAATGCTGGATGACAGGATGCTTGAGATGGCAAAATCCATTTCAGTTGATCTTGATGTCGACGCGGGCCTCGTGGGCTGGCAATTGCCGAAGCTGGAGTGGATAAACGGGGTACCTGGGTGCGGAAAAACGACACACATAGTTAGGAACTTCGATGAGAATGTAGAAATAGTAGTTACCACGACGGTCGAAGCTGCCAAAGATCTTAAAGAGAAACTAGCCCGCCGCTTTGGCGACAAAATCAGGTCTAGGGTACGTACTATGGCCTCCATTTTAACAAATGGGTTCAAAAAGGGCACGAAATGTAACCGTTTAACGGTGGACGAAGCCCTTATGAACCATTTTGGAGCTATAGTAATGGCGGCTCGGCTTTCGGGGGCAAGCGAAGTTGTTCTCATCGGAGATGTCAACCAGTTGCCTTATATAGACAGAGAAAATCTGTTCGAAATAAGGTACTGTAGACCTTACCTGACAATCAACATCTCACGTGAGTTGTCCTGCACATACCGGAGTCCCATGGACGTTGTATATGCCATCTGCGAGGTATATATAAACATGTACTCGTCAAATCCCACCATCCACTCCCTCAGAATGAATGGATACACTGGCGCGCCAATACCAAAACTTCAAAAGGCCACCCTATACTTGGTCTATACGCAGGAAGAGAAAAAATTCCTGATGGACCAGGGATACGGTGCTGGAGAGGGATCGCGCGTCATGACCATTCATGAAGCACAAGGGCAAACCTACAGCGAGGTCATCATCGTCCAGACAAAGACCGAGAGGCTACAAATCCACGATAGTGTGCCTCATGCGGTAGTAGCGTTAACAAGACACACTAACACCTGTGTCTACTACACTGACGACGGTGATGACGCAATCGGCAGGTTCGTTAGCCGAGCGCTGGGTGCCTCGACAAAAACAATCTTGGAGCACAACCTGAAAAGAACCATCCACAAGCGTGATATGTCGTTGGCAAGGGCTCTGCTCAAGATGCTGGGATCAGGCGTGACTCATAGTAATAAGAAAGTAGATATATAAATATATAAATTCTTATATCCTTTTGGTTTATCAAATAGTTACAAATAGCAGTTATTTTGCATGTTGATATATTTATTTAAATTTTAGTTAAGCTAAGTTTGATTATTAATATTATCTCAACTTTACACTTTATATAAATTTGATTGATGACCTTTTTAAATGAATTTTATTATTAACAAGTAGGATCTTTACTGTTAATTTTTATGCGAAGTAATTTTAATTATACTTGCTACACGGCATTAATATATTGTGGAATGTTGTGTACCCCGTGATGGGATACATATTAGATAATAATGTAATAGTGAATTATATATAATGTTCCATATGTATTTTGTGGATGTACCTATAAAATAAAATAAAAAAATAGATAAATAAATAGTTATGTAGTGAAATTTAAGTAAATAACAGAAATAGATAACTTATACATAGATAAACAAATAATAACTATATAAAAAAATAATATATATATATATATATATATAAGAAAAAAAAAAAAAAAATCCTTACTAACAGTAACATAGGTTAAGTGTACATTGTAAGTAGAACATAAGTGTACATATATGGTAACTAGGAAATAAGTGTACATATATGATAACTAGGCAAATAAGTGTAAATATAGACATAGATAAGAAAAATAATAATGTTAGAAATTAGAAAGCAATTATGTGTATACTTCTGCATAAACAGTATTTAGTAAGGAAAAAAAAAAAAAAAAAAAAAAACCGTCGGCGTCGGACCACGTCCTAGTTTTACTAGGCAGTCACAGGACTGTCGATCTGTAGTATAATAAGTAGAAAAATCGCCTGTAGTATTATAATGCATGCATGATAAACAAAGGCACGGGCATTTTGAGCCCGTGGATCAAAATTTATAAAAAAAAAAAAAAAAAAATATATATATACTTTTAATAATTAATTAATTTACAAAAACAAAAGAAATAATAATTTTTTTAGTTGTTGACGCCGTTAAAGCAATCTATTATCTATAATAGTAGTTTATGCAACTGTCATATAATGAAGGGTATTAAAACACGAGTGTGAGTTTATGAAACGAGCGCAGCGAGTTTCATAATAGTAACGAGTGTTTTAATACCCGTGTTATATGCAGTTGCATACACTACTTTATCTTCACTAATGCAATTAATCAAACAACAAGAGTAAAAGCTGACAATATTTTATTTATAATAATTGTTCAAATTTTGGATGGTACAATTTTGAAAG
The DNA here is from genome assembly GCF_905220565.1 of Melitaea cinxia. Taxonomy (NCBI): domain Eukaryota; kingdom Metazoa; phylum Arthropoda; class Insecta; order Lepidoptera; family Nymphalidae; genus Melitaea; species Melitaea cinxia. The sequence goes on from NC_059422.1 coordinate 6,207,758, forward strand.
TTAATGTTAATTATTGATCCAGCAGCTGTAGCGGTCGCGGGGCAAGCAGTAGAGCTCGTAGACGGAGTCGGAATAAGTTATTATATTCTTTTTCATATAATTTTCTAGATTTTTCTGGCAAAAGATTGTGAGTTAATTTTGTTGCCAATTCTAGAATATCCGGAGGCGTACAAATATCATCGTCGCTATCCATTTTTAACTTTTAATTTATTAAATTAAATTCACGCGTACGTGTATTGTCACAGTGATTTTGCCGCCATTAAAATCTAACCAATGAGAGCGCAGCTGCGCGCATGCGCGCGATGTAATAATGAGATTTTACGATATCGATGTGGATATTATACCATCATGTGAAATTGCTTAAATTGAGTGTTTTGTTGTCCGCACTATAACAGTAGTAATTATAAGTCAAGTATTGGAAACATAAGTAGAATGTTACAACATTAGTGTAGATAAAATGATTTATAATTAATGTGGATTAATTGTGAGGTTTTTTCTAAAAAGGGAGGCAAACATTTTAACCTTAGCGTATTAATATATGTCTATATGTTCGGGGATAACTTCGTCGTTTATGAACCGATTTTGATAATTCTTTTTTTCTTTGAAAGAAGATATCCCTGGTGTGGTACCATGATAAGGAAACCAGGATCTGATGATGAGATCTTAGAGAAATCGAGGGAAACTCGAAAATTCGCATAACTTTTTACTGGGGGTACCGATTTTGATGATTTTTAATTTAATCGAAAGACGATGTTTATTATATGGTCACATTTAAATTTCAACGAGATCTGATTACAACTTTTGGAGTAATCTTTGATAATGCGTATTTACTTGACTAATTTTTCGTCTACCTACGTTGTACTACTTGTCGATATAATTGAAGTCGTTTTTTTTTTCGTTTGCCTGCAAATACAATTATAATGAATTAATTGCAGTTGACGTGAAGCAACCACCGATTCGCAATTCTTCAAAGAATCGAGAAGAATCTCCGCTGTTACTATTTTTAAAAAACTGTTATAAGTATAAAGATACGACCGAAGACACGGTCAAAGCTTAGTCATATTGTATTTCTGTAAAAGACCTTTAAGCACGTGATGAAACCGCCTAAGAGATCGTCTATACAATTTATGATACAGTAAACATTCGCAAATGGGTGCATTTAGAATCAAGCCCTCACTCGCTGACTGAATTGATAAACTTTTGTTACTGTATATTTTACTTAAATATTCAATAACGAAGTTATGTTTTTTAAATAAAAAAACAAATACAGTAAAAATTACTAAGCTATTTTACATAAAAGATATATAATAATTATGTACTTGATGTAACTAGCCAAAGATTTAAAAAATTATTATATATATATTTTTAATACACACATATTTATATAAACCTAGTTTACAAATTTGCTATTCACAGATATACAAACAAATATGTATATCATTAGACTGTGATCTAAAACATAGGCATTAGTTTGACAACTTTAGGAGCAGACCACGAAGCGTCCGTCTACATAATTATGAAAATAAAGCATATTTATTTATTTTTTATTCCTCTGTTTACTTTATTTATTTATTTACACGCCAAGATACATAATAAGTTCTGGTTCCACGCATCAAAGGAAAAAATAATCAAACCTATTCGAACAAATGTAACAAAAGAAAAAAAGGAGAAAAATAATCGAACTTTTTTGAACAAATCACTTCCAAAAAATAAACAACAACCGCGTCCATTAAGATAAACTAAAACCTCCATCGTCCAAACCTCCTTCACACTAAAAAAAGCACTCAACCAATCCGCAATGTACCTAAAATGGCGACACGAAAAAAAGAAAACCAAGATAGTTCATCGAACCCGCTGGCTGAAGTCCAACATGCAGTCTAGTCTATCTAGATGACTTAGTGTTTAGGAATTGAAAATAAAACGAACCTAGCTGTAGTTGTAAGGATCTTTGAAATTGATTTCTAATTCTGAGACGACTTATTTATAAGGTTATTTTATTATGTAGGTACTAGCTTTCGCGTATTCCTTGCGGTTTACACGATTATGTGTTCCGTTTCCTCTCGTTAGAACACATTCTACGTCAGTCAATGATAACGTAGTATTCTAAGTAAACTAAAATGTTATCATCCATTCAGTTTTTATTTATTTAGCTTAGCTTAACAGCTACCGCAGATGAGACCGAGGGATACACTTAGTATTTTACAGTTTTTATTCATCTCAACTAAGTACCTAACGACAATCTTGATGGTAAGCAGAGATGGGTCATTGTACTACGTTCGTCTATAAATTTAAATTGATAATCCATACTTCTCAAAACCTACCTGATATTAATATTATCTACTAATAATGTAGTTTGTATTTCTGTTTGTTACCCTATGATGATCAAACCATTATACAAATTATGATGATGTTAGAATATAAAGAAGTCTGGAGAAGTTTAAGAAAGTGAAAGTTCAGATGCACCAAGTCGAGTCACTTATATTGTAGTTAATTGATAGAATGGAAATTATTTTGAAAATCAAAAGAAAACTAGAAACATAGGCAACATGTAAATTTTTTATAGATAAAAATAAATTAAGTAATACATCTTTATGTACACAGATTAACAAATACTGACAATATACATATAAATAGAGAAAAAAAAAACAAGTCTATTTAGACCACACGATTGAAGTGAAACTGAAGTAAACTTCTTTACGCACGCTTGACTTGAGGAGTAAGCTGGTGAATGCGTGACGAGAGCGTTACGAAAAGTGTGATTAGGCGAGGCGAACGGAGCAAGAGAGAGAGAGGTGCGAGTTTTCTTTCTCTTATTATTATCCAGAAGTTTTACTTCAGTCGCGTAGTCTAAAGCACACTAGTTTTTTTTAATTACTTCTTCAAATGTCACTTTATTTTTTAATCCAAGCATAGAGTCTTTACACAAACAAACACTGGGCAGAAACAAAAAAAAAAAGAAAACAATTTCAAATATCGAAAACGAAACCACGCGCGCCGTTTCGCATTTCGCGCCATGCACTGTCAAAAAGTCTTGGCGGGAAACGATGACAGGTGGTACGTTTATGGCAACGTAATGAATTTATTTATATAATTCATAAGTCATTACATATAAATAATTGAAATTGTACTTCTGTTTTAATACTATTAAACAATAACTTATATATGCCTAATAATTGTTTCGATCCCCGCACATGACAAACATTTGTATTGTCCATACAGGTGTTTGCCGTTTTCTGAGTATTTGTGTACTTCTTGTGGGTCTGCCCACCGTGCCTCGAAGAGCACGTTAAGCCATCGGTCCCGGTTGTTTTCATGTACACCTGATAGCGACCGTTACTCATAGTATGGAATATGAGTAACGATGATGTGGTGGATGAAGCTCTGATCCTTCTCCTACATGAGGAAAGAGGCCTATGCCCAGTAGTGGGATTTTACAGGCTGAAGTGACACGATAAGGACTAGCTTTTGAATAAACAAAGATTCGCTAAAATTGGTACACTCGGTAAAAACTTATTAGCTAACAAGACATAAAGAAAAATCTTTTTTTTTTAATCCGGTTAAAAAGTAAAATAGGAACTTAGTAGCTAAATTTGCCAGAACTTTCTGGGATGCGTTTTATAATAGGTACGATCAATAAGGCGCTTGTATGCTCCTGGCGTTGCAAGCGTCCATCGGCTACGGTAACAGCTTACCATCCCTCGAACCTTAACTGAGGTAGGGCACAGCAGGAATTTCTTGCTCAAAATATGGAGCAGCCCGACTGGGGTAGTACCTCGACCTTACAGAAGATCACAGCTAAATAATACTGCTTTCAAGCAGTATTGTGTTCCTGTTGGTGAGTAAGGTGGGATTGGGGATTGGGTCGACAACGCGTTTGCGATGCTTCTGGTGTTGCAGGCCTCTATAAGCTACGTTAATCGCTTACCATCAGGTGAGCCGTACGCTTGTTTGCCGAACTAGTGATATAAAAAAAAAGAACCGTTAGCTTATTTGCCACCCTAATGGCATAAAAACAATTTTCACCTCAAAACTGATCATATACTGATGATTTAATGACATTATCTACTATGACATTTATCATGAAGGTAAGATCTGCAACGCGTTTGCAATGCTACTGATGTTGCAAGCATCCATAGGATAGTTACGATGTCTTCTTACAGATTCTTGGATTGTACGCATGCTTACCAACCAAATAGGTTAAAAATCTATTTAAAAAAATCATAGACAAAACCGCACCAACAAAGCAATGTTGTAAATATATTAAGATTTAAGTCGTGCACTTGACCAATTTAGTATGAGCAATGCCTTATGAATTAATAACACTTTCATATGACGAACTGGATAAATGAGTTGCCATCACTCATAACACGAGCTATAAATTACGAAACTAACTCGTACCTCCGGTTCCTTTTGAATCGCCACGAATGTACTAGATTTTAATTGAAGAAACACAACATACTAGCTATGCCTCGCTGGTTCACACGCCTTAATTTAAGGAAAAAGTATGGCGAAAATTCAGCAACTCATTTGAATAGATAGTATTTAGATTGACGGTCAAAACTCTACCGAACTGTTTGCGACGACACTTGGTATTTATATTTCTATTTATTCTTTATTTTACACCAACAATACATTTGAAACAAAGCTAAAATTTAGCATACACATAATGAAGTACAATAGGCAGATTTATTGCTGTTATATAAACCATTTGTAACAGACACGATTAAAGACATTTTAAATCGGGATTATTGCCCAAAACCTTATCCCAAATTTGCCTTTAAATCAGGATTACACAGAAAAAATTAAACGGAATAAACCATTAATAATTCATCAAATTCTTGATTTGATATAAAAAACAGTCTAATTCGAGTACAGTTATAATATACCGTTGGTATGACAAACAAAATATCGATGGATATAAATCCACTCTCGCATGTGTCCACATAATCTTGTCTTGCTCGCTTTGTTTATAAGTGAAATTCCTACGCATTTTCATTTAGCTTACGAAAGCTTCATTTGGGGCACGATGAACTTACTCGTTTGACGAGTATTAGAATCTAGATAACCAGACGAATTTCGTACCGCCATCTTTTCATCGTAAATATATTGTTTTACTTAAATTTTCCTTCATTAACCTGCCAATAACAAACATGTGGCGTACCCACATACATATACGAACTTTTTGTATTAGAATTATATCATACCACATTGAATTTATGTTTTATATTCATCTTTATAATTTATATTTTAGATTTATTCATTTCATTTTTTTAAATGTTTTGCTATGTAAACATTACATTTGATTGTACTATTCTGTTATTGGAGATTTCGAAGAGCTCATCATTACTTCATTCTCTAAACTGCATTCTCGTTAAAAACACAAAAAAAAAGTTTTATTCAATTCGACGTTGTCGTTCAAGAACTATAAACGTGCATACATTTCACTTAATTTAATTTATTAAAGTATTCGTAAAAACTTTTAAAATAGAGAATAACTTTTGAATTTCTTCTAAAATTTTAAGAATGAGCGCATAAAGTTTACGTTTTAGGAATATTGGCAAATATCAAAACTGTAAGTCGTTTTAGTTCACGCTTTGAGAAAATCTTAAATTGATGTAAATAATACTTATAAGGGCAAAACACGCACACACACAGTTCACGCTATTTTTGGTGTGAAATTTTGGAGGCCTATGTCCAGCAGTGGACTGTGATAGGCTGAAATGATGATGATGATGATGAATACTTATAAAATATTTAAAATATGCAGTTCTGTTACAAATATAAAATTTCATGCAAAAGGTCCTAATATTTATTGTCAGGACTGAAATGTTATGAGACTCTTATCGAGTTTTTGTTTTAAAGAAGTAAAACTATATGTCTGAAAAACTACAGAAAAAAAAGTAACATAATTACGTCCACGTGATAAACTAAGAGCGGACATTACGCAACAGATAACAGCGTGCTTCCGTTATCAGACACTAAAATGGGTATATTGAAAGAGATATGGTTAAAAAACACTAAAATCATTTGAAAGAGAAACGTGCGTCAGCGTGAAGGAGGAATTGTATTTTAGGCATTTCTTTTTTAAACAAATCAATAATAATTAATAATTGTGTTTGCTGGCAAACGAAAAAAACCGACTTCAATCAAGTAATACAATGTAAGTAGACGAAAAAATTGTCAAGTAAATACGCATTATCAAAGATTACTCCAAAAGTGGTAATCAGATCTCGATGAAATTTAAATGTGACCACATGAGAAACATCGGCTTTCGATTAAATTAAAAATCATCAAAATCGGTACCAGTAAAAAGTTATGCGGATTTTCGAGGGTTCCCCTCTTTCCCTCGATTTCTTTGGAATCCCATCATCAGATCTTAGTCTCGTTATCATAGTACCACACCTGGGATATCACCTTTCCAACAAAAAAAGAAATATCAAAATCGGTTCCTAAACGACGAAGTTATCCCCGAATATACATAATACATATAATAACCTCCTCCTTTTTTGAAATCGTTTAAAAAATCTACATAAATTAAAATGAATCGCTAACCTATATAGCAACAACCGCTCTGGTGTTGGTGTAGTAATGCGTGTAGGCACCTAAAACATCAACAGTTTCCAGTTTCGATACCGCTCAGGATGGATATTTGTATTTGTCGAAATATTTCTATCCGGTTTGTATGTCTGTCCTTATGGGTTTCCACATCGTCCCTTGGTAAGCACGTCAAGCTATCGGTCCCGGTTCTTATCATGAATATCTGATAGCGATTGCTACTCATAGTAGGGAAATATCCGCACATCCGCAGTAAAGCAGCGTGGTGGATTAAGCCCCAGTCCTTCTCCTACATGGTCAAAGAGGCCTGTGCCCAGCAGTGGGATGTTATAGGCTGGATCGAAATATGTTGCTAAGCGTTTGAACTCGAGAACGGCTGAAACGATTCTGCAAACTTTTTTCGTTCTTTTTTCAAATTGTTCTTACGAAAAAAAAAAGAAATGTTTCCGAAAAGTATAATTTGATAAAACGAAACGATCAAATATTTAAACTTCACGCTTTTAGTAGTTCGCATTCGAAATCCTGCTCGAAGGACCAACAATTTTATTGTACACTAGCTGACCCGGCGAACTTCGTATCGCCTAACAGTGACTTTTAAGTATTATCACAAATCTTTTGTATGGGAGTATAGAAAAGTGTTGTTTTTAGACTTTTTCAGAAAATTTTAAATTTTTTTTTTTAGAATTTTTCTCTCCGTAAGAACCATCCTCGTACTTCAAGGAATATTTAAAAAAAAAAATTAGCGAAATCGGTCCTACCGTTCTCGAGTTTTGCGCTTAGCAACACATTCAGCGACTCATTTTTATATAATAGATTTGAGAAATTTTGTTAAAACAAAACCCCTTATGAAACACGACTTAACATGACCCTTATAATGTACAATCTTAGCTTTGATGATTGATAGTAAGCGGTTACCATAGCCTATAGACGCCTGTAATACCAAAAGCATCGCAAGCGCGTTGCCTACCTACCCCCAAACCTCCCGGTGCTCTGGTCACCTTACTCAGCACAACACTATTTGAAAGCAGTATTATTTAGCTGTCATCTTCTGTATGGTCGAGGTACTTCCTCAGTCCAGATTTTGAGCAGGAAATTTTTGTTGTATCCTACTTCAGTTAATCTTTGCTAATGACATGAATTTACTACATTTTGCACACAGTACCATTTTGTTATATTTTGTAGAATATAAACACTATTTATATGTCACAAGTTGACATTTGACATATGGAACCTTTAATGTACTAACATAATATATACAAAAAAATGATTGTTTTTAAATCAGTTGATTAATTATTACTTAAAGGTATATTTTTAAGATTGCAACCTGCAGCTCTAGAGTGTTTATACAAATATTTGTTTCCGGTATAGATGTCTATTTTTTTGGAATTCCCCACTTTGCTCCAGAAAGCATTTTAAGGTGTTGGTCCTGGTTGTTATTATAGACACCTAATAGCCATGGTTATTCACATTAGGGAGTATATCCACCAACCCGCAGTGGAGCAGCGTGGTGGATTAAGCTCCGATCCTTCTCGTACATAAAGAAAGAGGCCTATGCCGAGCAGTTGGATGTTACAGGTCAAATTATAGGTGAAAGTGAGTGGAGAAATGTCTAAAAGAGTATGTGGCAGAAGTTTAAAATGATCTTTAATTATTATTTAATTTAAATATAAAATATCTTTTTAATTATTGACTAATAATTGACAAGCCGGTTGGCGCAGTTTTTAGTGGTCCTGCTTTCTGTTCCGTGGGTTGCTGGTTCGATTCCCGCCTGAGTCTGGGTGTAATATGTGTATTTATATATGTATTATCTCTACGTATTTTTATCAAAAAAAAAATAGTTATAGCAGTTGGCTGTTACCTGCAATTTAAGCATTAAGTTGCTTAACATGGAAACTGGAAGGGGGCGAAATTTATTTATTATTTATTTATTAATTATTTGAAGTATGGTTTCTTTTTTGTTTATTACTTTTTGATTGTATAATAAATTATTGATGTTGTTTTATAAGATTTTAGTCTATACGTGTTAGAAATATAAATTTTAATAGTTGTTAAAAATTAAAACAAAAAAATAACAATTCCTAAAATGTTAACAGTTTATATAAATTAAAAAAATAGTGAATATATAATTTAGAAGATGTAGGTACTTTTCTTTTTTTTTATTTTGCATAGAGCTCAAAATGATACGACCTATTTAAGCTTTATAATATCTATCTAAGTTTCAAGTAAAGATTTTGAAGAATAAGATTCGAGAGCAATAAAGTTTTTTACTATAAGTAAATTGACTATTATGTACAACCCTGGAAACTAATTTATGGGGTTGGGGGGAAAGAGGGGGGTTGGGTGGGGGGGAGGAGGGTGGGTTTTCACCCCTCCGGCAGCCTATTTTCGTGTAAACCCCGTTGTTACAGAGATAAGGTTAAGGTTAAATTTTTGTTATTTTTGACTCCACCTTAATTCTGGTGCTGCGGTAAGTTTACTCATGCTCCGTTCTGCGACTATCACGCGTTATTTTCCAAGAAATTTACGTAAAAACGATTTTTACTGTAAGATGAAAATACGATACGAACTGACCTTTAACGACTGACGAATAGACACTTTTAAACAAAATAACGCCACTTTTAAACAAAATAACGCGTAGTTGTGCTGCGGGACGTCCACTCATGCTCCGTTTTGGGACTTTCACACGTTATTTTTCGAACTAATGGTGAAATAAAATGATAATTTAAAACACAATAACAATTATTAAAAATACGATACGAACTGACGTTTAACGACATAGACAACATAAACTGAGTTCTGGGACAGATTATTAAATGCATAATATAAATTATATAAAAATCATTTTTAAGATTTAATAATCTAAGCTATTTTTATTTATTATTAATATCTCAAATAATTGTAATTTTCTTTTCTTAAAGTACTTTTAAATTTGTATCCATAAATAAGTCAGAGATAGAAATAGATTAAAAATACTTTGAGATAGTTTAACATTGCGTGCTAGAATATAGGTTTAGAAATTCGAAAAATACCCAAAACCGAATCGGAGCACCCCACTGTCCACGTGGTCTTGGTCTGTCCTACCCCTAGAGTGTTTTTTTTGTGCCGCGGAGGCGCGGAGGGAGGGCAGCCCTCGCCCGCCGTGCGAAAGCGCGCGAACGAATGCGTAGAGGAGCGGCTGAGGCTGGTCGCCGCAGGCGACCAGCCTCCGCTGCGGAACGGAGCATGAGTGAGCGTGCTTTCGCACGCAAGGGCGGAAGGGCTGCACTTCCCGCAGCGCCGGAGCCAAGCGTTCCTCTAACTTTCGAAATTCTTCTTCTAGCCTGAAAACTTTAACCATGGATATCTCCATAACTATGGGGTTCTGAGGTGTGACAGTGGTACCAGGGGTAGCGTTCCCCATCCTCTCCCCCCTTCCCCCCACGTCGTTAAACGTTGTACTTCTTAAGTTAGATAGGTTAGGGTTTTTTTTTTTTTTTTTTTTTTGTTAAACGAAACTGTCGTTAAACGTACTTCTTAAGTTAGATAGGTTAGGGTTATTTTTTTTTTTTTTTTGTTAAACGAAACTGTCGTTAAACGTACTTTTTATGTTAGATAGGTTAGGGTTATTTTTTTTTTTTTTGTTAAACGAAACTGTCGTTAAACGTACTTCTTAAGTTAGATAGGTTAGGGTTATTTTTTTTTTTTTTTTTTTGTTAAACGAAACTGTCGTTAAACGTACTTCTTAAGTTAGATAGGTTAGGGTTATTTTTTTTTTTTTTTTTGTTAAACGAAACTGTCGTTAAACGTACTTCTTAAGTTAGATAGGTTAGGGTTATTTTTTTTTTTTTGTTAAACGAAACTGTCGTTAAACGTACTTCTTAAGTTAGATAGGTTAGGGTTATTTTTTTTTTTTTGTTAAACGAAACTGTCGTTAAACGTACTTCTTAAGTTAGATAGGTTAGGGTTATTTTTTTTTTTTTTTTGTTAAACGAAACTGTCGTTAAACGTACTTCTTAAGTTAAATAGGTTAGGGTTATTTTTTTTTTTTTTTTTGTTAAACGAAACTGTCGATAAATGTTTAATTAATTTTATATATAATATATAAAGTATAGCAATTAATTTTATATACAATATTAATTATATGTATATGATAATTTTAAATTAGATACGTTATGGTTGTTTTTTTTTGCAATGACAAAAATTAAAATAAAAATAAAAATATATTTCAGTAAAAAGTATGACATGAAATTAAAATAAAATACACTACAATCATTTTGTTTAATAGTCTGTTTTAGAACTGTTTATGTTATCTATGTCGTTAAACGTCAGTTCGTATCGTATTTTTAATAATTGTTACTGTTTTTATTTTATGTACAGTTATTTAGATAAGAATAATGATTTTGTGTTTAAATTTTTTCTAAAAGTAATGCTAAGTGACGCGTTATTTTGTTTAAAAGTTTCTATTTGTCAGTCGTTAAAGATCAGTTCGTATCGTATTTTGATTTTGCAATAGAGATCGTTTTTACGTACATTTTTTTTGAAAATAACGTGTGAAAGTCGTGGAATGGAGCATGAGTGCATTTCCCGCAGCACTGGAATTAAGCTAGAGTCAGACACGGAGCTCTAAGGTATTGTAATAATCAAATCTAAGGTATTGTAACCTCAAAACTTTAACCACAATATTTTCGTAACTATGGGGTTTACACGATAATAGTTGCCAGGGAGGGTTAGGGGGGGTAGAAACCCACCCTTCCTACCCCTCCCAACCCCCCTTTTCTCCCTTAACCCCATAATTTAACCTTAAAACATTAACCACGATGTCTTTGTAACAACGGGGTTTACACGAAAATAGTCTGCCGGAGGGGTGAAAACCCACCCTCCTCCCCCCCAACCCACCCTCCTCCCCCCCACCCAACCCCCCTCTTTCCCCCCAACCCCATAAATTTCTCGCCAGGATTGTACATAATTACCAAGTAAATTTTTATTTTATAAATTAAAATAAGGTACAAAATAATAATGTGGAAATTAAACAACAACAACAAAAAAAACGGTGCGAAATATAAATTAAGCATATACAGAGAAATAAATTTGTAATAATTTTAAAACAAGTAACTATTAAAAATACTTAGGTAAATATTTATAATCTTTTACTCTTAAAATAACGATTTACGTTTCAAAAATAAATTAAAAACATCACACCTACCTGTCGCCCTCAGCCGCAACGATAGCTTATTATATAAACATATACTTTTTAATAATTAATAAAAGTTTTTTATTTTATATATCACAATTTCATAACACACTTATTTACTTCAAACGTTAACAAAATAAACAATTAAATACGCACAAAACATTTTCGTATCAACTTCATATGATTCGATTGATTGATTCAGTAACTGTGTTGCCATGTACGGAGATTTAGAATGAGATAAGATCATAAGACTACTAAAAAGCTTAGAAAGCTTATGATATTTTTTTTTTGTAAAATTTTCAATCTTATTTAAAATGAATAAAAAAGTACCTGAAAATTAAGTTATTTAAAGTATAATGAACAATAATATTAGTATGTTAACAAATCTTTGTTGTAATAATAAACTAAAATATTATTAAACAACTACACTATTTTAACTTTTTTAAATAAATATTTTATCTGACTGCTTATTAATTAAACTTTTCTGTGAATAAATAATAATGCTTTCAACTGTTCATTGAATTTCAATTGTTTCAGTAAATTCACTATGACTATCAAAAATATAAAGTTTACCGTAATACTTACAGTTTCTATATGAATTATATGATTGACCGTTATCTTCGGACGATTGGGAATGATTAATGTTTTTATAGAAAGTAATGTATTATAAGTATGTTTAATAACTAATAGTTAGTACCGTTGCGCGTTGGTGACGAACAATAACAGAGTATAGTAATACTTATAGAAACGAACAATCATCTAAGGCCTCATGCGTTTCGCTTTTATTTCAAAGTAACCAGCTGAGGTAACCAGGATATTCTTTGCCTTTTAATTAACTACAGTAAGTTAATTCCTAGTCGTATGTATGACTTTAGAAAAATTGAGTGATATGTGAAATTTTAACACAAATCGCATCAATAAAATAATAAGCAGTTATGATTGAGACAATTTGGTAATCGGGTACTTTACTGCTAAATGCTGGTTGCCTTCGTCAGTGACGTAGCGAGCTTAACTCGTGCCGGGGTCACAATACCTTTTAAGCGCCCCTGCCCCATTCGAAAACCATATTATATGTCCAGCAATTTTTTGTTTTGCGAACCATTTGGCACCCCTTAGTGAGTACCGTCCGAGGCATGATGCTCCCTCTTGCCCCACCACGCTACGCCTCTGGTCTTCGTATAAAAAATTTTTTAGCACTGATTAATCCCCTTCCTGTCTTCTTCATTCTACGTGACATTGGCGAAATCTATTGTGCTAATTTGGAAATAATGGAAGAAGTTAATCTGAAGAAATTAAATATAACGTGATTTTAATTATGAACTTCTACTTTCTTACTAAAATGGACTCGCTACTGAGTTTGAGTAGGTATAAATTAAAGGGCAATTCTAGTTATTATATTATTAGCTTCAAGAGTTCTAGCTACCGTTTTTATTTAGAGCATAACTACTTTTGCTAATTACGATTATAATAGTCACAATAGTTGGTGGGTCGTCACCGTATTTATAATTATATACACTAGATGTACTCAAGCGTATTGTAATCCCTAGCCTTCCCCAGATACTGTAGCATATTTGCCAAAGGAAAACGGCAATACTTCTGATTGTTGTGATTTTTTTTAATGTAACTGCGGAGTTTCCTGCAGATTCTTCTCTGCACAATCTATATTCGAAATTGGTGGCAGGCTGGCAGCTTCATTTTTAACTAGTTGGTTATTTAAAATTAATGTAAATTAATTTTGTAAAATGTCGAATCAAAAGTGCCTTTAAAGCCTATTTGAATAAAGTAATTTTTGATTTTTATTTGACTGCAAATTCGAAATCTTCACTAATTCATAAAAGTGCAATAAAAGTGGTTATGGGTTTGGGATGGAAGGCATTGCCGACCCTCCCCAGGAGTTCTGGTAACCTTACTCACCACAGCAGTATTATTTAGCTGTAAGGTTACTAACCCAGTTAAGCTGCTCCAAAAAATTTACCTTCAATCCGTGGGTTACTACGGATGTATATAGATTTGGCGCCCTAAAAAATTAAAGGCGGAAAACTATAATAGGCCCGGGGCGCTGAATTTTAAAATACGCCACTGAGTGTAAGAGTTACACGTAGAGGTGAGAGGTCTTATTTCCAAATATATCATGTATCATCTTCAATTATAGGACAAAATTAAACACACACATAATTAAATAATCATTTATTATTCTATATTGCATCCTTGTATACTACTTAAATCTAACATATCATTAGAATGGAAAGTTATAGTCAAATTATAAGCTCATATATAAATAATGTGTATCCGCGTGACTTATACATTGTTTCGAGTTAAAATAATTCGTTTTATAAATCTAACAGAGATATACTATTGATGATTAATGATTTTGTTTATAGTTAAAATGTATGAAAATATCAAAAAAAATAATTGTTATTATGAAAGGGCCAGCAACCCACCTGCCTAGCGTGGTGACTATGTCCAGCAGTGGACTGCGATAGGTTGAAGTGGAAGTCGTGTATTTTTCGTACACTATTTAACCGGTTACTGAAAAAATTATCTGATGTATAACGGTATCGAATGGAAAATTTTTTGATATACTTATATCTGTCAAATAGATATGTTATGTAATTGTAAATATTCAGATCAGAGATAATTCGAAATATATTAAAATACATTTAATACAGGCAGGGCACGGCAGGAAATACCCTGCTCGAAAATGTTTCTTTTTTTTTGTTTGTTAACAAACATTTTAAAATCGAAATTTCATACTAACATGAAATATCCAACTTTTAAGGGATGAAAGATGAAATAAGAAGAGCACTTGTAAGAGATATTTCAAGAAAAAATACTTCCAAGAATACTTTCTTAAGATTTAATGACTGATCAGGAATATCAAAATCATTAAGACGCTAATGTAAACCAACTAATGTTACAGCCTATCAACCAATAGGTATATTTTACTATAAATTATAGTTATAAATCTATCAAGACACGTTGATTTATAAGTAAATTTGTTAATTTCATACAATTTAACTAGTTGACAAAACAGAATTGACTACGAATGAATAATACCCCGGTTCCAATATAAAAAGTACCCAAACAATTCATTTTTTTAATATGGGAACACTAGGCTTATAGGCTTTAGTGAAGTGCTACAAGTCTTATATTGATTAAATAAATTAATGACATTACAACAAAAAGCTAAATATAGGTACGGTTTTAATATATTAATATCATTGGATATTAAAATAAATATTTAAATAAGAATTAATTAAAAATCGTGATAATACAGACAATTAATGTTATACAATATTCGTATTGAAGATAGAAATACATTCTATGAAGGAATTTACTAACAAAACAAGTTATAATTGTAGTACAAATTACACCAAAACAGACATTCATAAAGTAATAAAATTAGTGTTTCATATGATCAATAAAGTTAGTAATTTTTAAATTTGTGACTGGCAGTAATACAATAAAAAATTTATCTAGAGTAGCCTCAATAAATATTAATAGATTAAAAAAAAGTCGTGATATTATTTTTACAAATATTTCAAAACGGAGTTTTTTTTAATATGCTGATTCTTATCGCATTTTTTCTAATATTAGGTGGTAGGTATAGACAATTTTTTTAAATTTCTTATTTTATATAAAAAAAATTGATTATAACCATCTTGTTTACAGTATAGAAATAAAATAACTATTAAAGTTTTAAACACATTAATGTCTTTGTATGCATTATTCAAAAAATTTAACTTTGTGATGTAATTTCGTTACATAAAAAGAAAGAAGTAGGGATTATATCCGCCAACCCGCAGTGGGGAAGCGAGGTGGATTAAGCTCCGAAACTTCTTCTACATGGGGAAAGAAGCCTATGCCCAGCAGTGGGATGCTACAATTTGAATCAATAAAAAAAATTCAAGTCACAAATGTCAAATATCCTCTTTTACATATAAATCATATTATTAGTTTTTTTTTTAATTCATACTTTTCCATACATATATAAATATCCATTAGAACAGAAAAACCAATTTATTCGAAATATATTTACCATTAAATGATAAAACTAGCTTCTACAATACAATAATTGAATGTTATCTAGCTTTTATTAAATTGTTCACAGTAATTTATAGTACCATCTCTCCCATAGACTATGGTTATTGACCATAGATCTATCACAATGTTCAATATTGCCATCGCAAAAATATGTCGACAATGTAACCATTTTATTGGTTTGAAAACAAAATTAATTGCGGGTTTTGGTTCTAGCAATAGAAAGATAAAAGAAAAACAAAATACCAATAGTTTTGTATACACATCATATATATTATATCAATCAATCTGCTTAAGATTTCGAGCAAAGTATTATCTGCAGTACCCCAACTCTTAGGTTTATAATATATTTTCAAAGACACGAAAATTTGTTATTCTCTTTATTAATAGCAATCATTTTGTATGTTCAACTGACTTTACCTTTCATATTATTCCAATCAAACTGCTCCACATTTCGATCAAGATATTCTTTGTCACCCCTTTACTCTTGAGTTCCTATTTTGCAAATACACTACATTACACGGTATTACAATCTTTCATAGTCAATATCCAACAGAGATAAGGCGTGGTCCATACAAGCGCGAACGCAGTGGATCAGACCCCACAGGGGGTGGGGACGCGATCACGCCAGTAGGTCGCAGGTTCGAGCGCATTCACTCGCCCAGTAAACATTCCCGCACGCGTTTATTAGCGCCCACACGTAGGGGGTGAAAAATTCTTCTGGTCTATCTTCTTCAACGTAACGGAATTTGAGATCGGGAAATTTCTGCAAGAATAGATTAATTCAAAATAAAAAAACTAGCGGCCCCAGCAGACGTTGTCCTGGCCGGAATACAGCTACCAAATTTGATTGTTGACATATATGACATAGCAGCGCCAGCCTACCGGGTCCAATTGTGTTTTCGGAGAGAAAATGTTGCAATGTTAATAAATCAGTATATTAACGATAAAATATTTTAAAATGTATACATAAAAGCATACAAACAAATATGTATGTGTATATATATATATATATATATATATATGTGGGAAACGGAACGTAAGCGTGAGTGAAAGAGAGAGAGTGTAAGTATGAGCGAGTGAGGTATGGTAAAAGGAAACTGATTCGAGCGAGTGATACGAGCGGTGGAAAGACGGTGTTAGCTACGAAATAAATTAATAAAAGCATTCTGTTGTTTTACTCTGAGCCATCAATCCCACATATATATATATATATATATATAATCCTCTTTATGAATATCAAACGTTATTTAAGTACTGTCCGACCATCTACTGGCTGTATGAGGACTGCGGAATACCGGAATGTCTGGCGTGAACATAAGGACGCCTATGTCCAGCAGTGGACTGCGATAGGTTAAGCTAACTGACTGAATTATTTTTTGTTTTGACATATTCTCAGAACAAATAAGCCTACAAACCAGTCAAAAATTTTAGACATATCAATAAAATTATCACTGTAAAAAAAATGAGTATGCTTTAGACCACACGACTGAAGTAAAATTTTCGAAACGTAACTCTTTCTCTTTCTATCTTCGCTAACTTGTATCTCCCTTTCAACTCCTGTTCTGACTTTCCGTATCGCTCTCATCATGCATTCACCACCTTACTCCCAAAGCGTGCGTAGAGAAGTCTTACTTCAAAAAATTACAAAAATCTTTGTAACGCTTTAGCGATAAGTCCAAAACCAACTGATACAACTATGTTAGTTTAATATGTAATTCTGTATTTTATTAATCACCCTCGGTGAATCTATGTAAATAAAACATAAATACATACCTTAAGCCTATCACTCGACCACTGCTCGGCGCCCTTCTTGATACACTGCAACACCTCGGTGACCCCCAGGTCCCCACCGGCACCCTCCTGGACCCGCTGGAGTCGGGTCGAGAAGTAGCCTATTACCTGGATCATCATTTCAGCCTATTGCAGTTCATCGTTGGAAATAGGCCTCTACAAGTTCATGCCAAAAAATGACGTGAACTCATGTATTTTGCCCATAGTCACCACGCTGGGCAGGCGGGTTGGTGACCGCAGTACTGGCTTTGTCGCACCGAAGACGCTGCTGCCCGTCTTCGGCCTGTGTATTTCCAAGCCAGCAGTTGGATGGTTATCCCGCCATCGGTCGGCTTTTTAAGTTCCAAGGTGGTAGCGGAACTGTGTTATCCCTTAGTCGCCTCTTACGACACCCACGGGAAGAGAGGGGGTGGCTATATTTTTTACTGCCGTAACCACACAGCGTAAATTGGTGAAGGACAAGAAGGTTGCATCGTCTTTATTTGTTTTTTTTTGGTTTAAAAATCGCCGCAGATAATGGAAAATAAATTCACATAATATCTCAATCTAACACCCTCCTTGTTTCATTTCGTGATGTTTTTCTAAGCCCCTCCCTCCCTTTCGAGCCTCACGTGATCAATGGACGACCCCTAATTTAAAATATAATACGATCTAAAATATATTAATGAACAGTTCTTATCAAAATCAATAAAACATCAAACAATTTCGTTATCAAAATTAGATCAGTGTAACAAATATAAATCACCATTTCGATGTTCTGCGCGATGTGGTGATGGGCGTGGTGTTGGAACAGTTGTCGCTTGTGAAGCAAGGCGTACACCAAGTTCAGGTTGTTTGAGAGCTGGTGGGTGAGGCACGAATTTATTATCTCCAGCAGCATCCGCAGCACTTCGTCTAGTACTGCTATGTGTTCCATCTGTAACAAAACAAGCGGACATACTATAGGCTATAATATATCACGGTGTGAGTTGCAGTGGTCGAACAATGTATGGTAAATTTGCATTTTTTTTTTGTAATAATAATAATACTTCTAATAAAAGATATAATATTGAACCACATATCCGTTGCTACACTATAAAATTAGTAATACAAGTTAACTAGCTTCAAACTACTTTAGCTAATAACAAATATACTATAGAAACATATGGAACGACTTACAATTTCCTCTGTTTTCTCTTCTGCGTGATGTGGTAAGTCTATGCTGTTTATATCGCCTCCTAAAAAACAGTTAAATTATATTAAGACCTAAAAAATAACGTTATATTAGGTATACAAGTGATTTTAACTGAATTAGGGGACAGCAGGAAATTTCCTGTTCAAAATATGGAGCAGCCCGACTGGGGAAGTAACTCGACTTTACAGAAATTAGTGAAAAGTGTTCCTGTTGGTGAGTAAGGTGACCAGAGCTCCTGGTGAAATTGGGGATAGGGTTAGCGGCGCGCTTTCGATACTTCTGGTGTTGGAGATGTCTATAAGCTACGGCAGTCACTAACCATCAGGTGAGCCGTACGCTTGTTTGCCGACCTAGTTGTATAAAAAAAAAACATTTACAGTACATAGATCTGCCCTATAGATCCCCTCTACCGTCCCTATCCTGGACAGCCTGTATTTTATTTTATTTTTTATATCACTAGGTCAGCAAACAAGCGTACGGCTCACCTGGTGGTAAGAGATTACCGTAGCTTATAGACGCCTGCAACACCAGAAGCATCGCAAGCGCGTTGCCGACCCAATCCCCAATCCCCCAGGAGCTCTGGTCACCTTACTCACCAACAGGAACACAATACTGCTTGAAAACAGTATTATTTAGCTGTGATCTTCTGTAAGGTCGAGGTACTACCCCAGGCGGGCTGCTCCATATTTTGAGCAGGAAATTCCTGCTGTGCCCTACCTCAATCGCTATTTACATCTCTGGTTATCATCTCTCATCTTTCCAAAATTCAATGTCTACTTTCTATCTGATTATATACGAAACCGAATAAGCCTAACTTACCTTCTATTTCAGTACAAAGTCTTGCTCTTCGTTTCGTTAATATTTCGAACAGTGACACCAGCCGCTGGGCAACGTATGGATGTAGATTCCTAAATTCACCTGAAAATGTTTATTGATTTTCATATCACTACTTAGTATAAAACAAAGTCGGTTCGCGCCTTTTGATGCGGTTTTCTTTAGTCAATAGAGTGATTCCAGAGGAAGGTTTATAAGTATATTACATGCATAATATAGTAGAAGGAACACTGATAGTTTTAGAGGTTTCTAATGTGATGTCGTAAATAAACACATTTCTTTGCGCTTACATTGCAAATATTTATTTTATATTTAGTATCAGCAATGCACCCGTGCAAAGCCGGGGCGGGTCTACTATTATTCTAGTCTCTATTGCTCTAGTCTTTATTACCCTTTCAATCACAGTTCATAAGATACTAGTTCCTATTGCTCACGACCCGTTAGATACTAGTCCCTTTTGCTCACGACACGTTATATACTAGGCCCTTTTGCTCACGACCCGTTAGATAGTAATCACTTTCGCTCACGACCCGTTAGATACTAGTCTCTTGCTCACGACCCGTTAGACACTTGTCCCTTTTGATCACGACCTGTAAGATACTATTCTCTTTCGCTCACGACCCGTTAGATACTAGTGCCTTTCGCTCACGACCCGTTAGATACTAGTCCCTTTTGCTCACGACCCGTTAGATACTAGTTTCTTTTGCTCACGACCCGTTAGATACTTGTCCCTGTTGATCACGACCTGTAAGATCTATGCTCTTTCGCTCACGACCCGTTAGATACTAGTCCTTTTTGCTCACGACCCATTAGATACTAGTCCCTTTTGCTCACGACCCGTAAGATACTAATCACTTTCTTTCACGGCACATAAGAAACTAATGCCTTTGCCTCATAATTCATTATATACTGGTCCTTTATGCTAACATTCTATTAGATATTAGTAAAACCCCCTTTCCCCTAGTAGACAGTATCACTCACAGCTCATATTAGCGATGGCAGCCAGGCAGTTAGTATGCAAGTACTTGTCTCGTACGCGAGCCATATTATACTGTAATGCACGTAGTAGTACAAGTACAACCAGGCCCCCCAGAGATACCTCAGAGATTGAACGCTCCGTATACCACGGGATGTTTTTCAGCATCTGCAATTATTTCATAAATTATATAATTAAGAATTGGTATTATATTGAGATCAAGGTTCATTAAAGTATACTCTAGTTAATAAATTTAAATACAAGCAATACAAATATAACGTACAAAACCAACATACAAATATGCAAGTGAAAAAACAAAAAATACGTACAAAAGGTGGTCTTATCGCTTGAGAACGATTGTTTCTAGACAATCTTTAGAAGGAGATGAAAAAGAATAAAGCGAGAAGAATGAAGTTCTATCTTTGGTAAGTTAAATCAGAAACAAGCACCAGTCTAGTTATAGCTAGTTTATATTGTGAATTAGTAACAAATTACGATACGAATTTTCAAATTAAAATTACACCAAAAAGCTAATAAATCGAGGCAGGGCACAGTAGGAAATTTCCTGCTCACAATATGAAGCAGCCCGACTGGGGCAGTACCTCGACCTTACAGAAGATCACAGCAAAATAATACTACTTACAAGCAGTTTTGTGTTCATGTCGGTGATTAAGGTGACCAGAGCTCCTGGGGGAATTGGGGATAGGGTCGACAACGCGCTTGCGATGATTTTGGTGTTGCAGACGTCTATAAGCTACGGTAATCGCTTACCATCAAGAGAGCCATACGCTTGTTTTTTGACCTCTCTAGGTATATTAAAAAATATACTTACAATTAAATGAACATTCTTGATCAAGGAGTCATCCTCTGTCAGTATCAGTAGAACAATAAGAGACATGTAAATATGATGTGACGCGCTGTCTGGAGTATTGTACAGTACTTGTAGGATTGGTACCAGCTGGAAACAAATTATTAAGTTTACTAACTGTCCATATTCTAAGAAAAATTAATTCAACAATTATTTTTTTAAGTTTTATATAATTTTTTCCAGCTCTAGTTGACAGATCTACGACAATCATGTAAAAATCGCGCAATCGACCAATATGTGTCATTTATAGCTTAATTATGTATAATACGTAAAAATATTAATAATGACTTGTATACAGGACAGGACAACGCGTTTGCGCAACGGTCACAGCACTGGTTTGCGGCTGTCGCGCTGGCGGTTGCGGGTTCGATTCTCGCACATGACAAACACTTGTATTGGCCATACAGATCTTTGCCCTGGGTGTTTGTGCAGTACTTGTGGGTCTTGGAGTATTACTTGTGGGTCTTGAAGTATCTCCTTGATGGTACTAGATACATCAAGATTAAACCTGTGCCGGAGGTAGTTAGACTCCAAGAGTTACAACTTTAAAAACTGAACCCTTTAATAGAAAAACAGACTATATTTCTTAGAATAATCATTTTGTTAAATATCTGGACATCGCCACAGAAGTAAATTACTACACACTCATTGTTGATTGTGATGTATTTATTTGACTAGACCGTTGGCGCAATTTGTAGTGGCCCTGCTTTCTGTTCCGCGGGTTGCGTATTCGATTCACGCCTGAGCCTAGGTGTAAATATGTTTATTTGTATGTATGTGTTATTTCTATGTATATTTATTGAAAAAAAAAAGTTTTAACTGTCGGCC
Organism: Melitaea cinxia; assembly: GCF_905220565.1. NCBI lineage: Eukaryota > Metazoa > Arthropoda > Insecta > Lepidoptera > Nymphalidae > Melitaea > Melitaea cinxia. The sequence goes on from NC_059422.1 coordinate 6,229,998, forward strand.
GTTGCCTTTGACACAATCATTAAGTTTGCTTATCATAGGAAGTAGGAACAGACGACAGTGTTATAAGATATTTATTTACTTGTGAACTCACCAGATTCTCAATATGAGGTACGTTGCTAACGTGCCGCTTGTAGGCCTTACAGGAGTGGAGCATGAGGTAGAGTAGCAGAGTGGAATGTTCACAACCCGCCGTCGCACACAGGGCCTTGTGGAGCTAGGGAGCATAATCTTAATATATATAAATCTCGTGTCACAATGTTTGTCCTCAATGGACTCCTAAACCACTTAACCGATTATAATACAATTCGCACACCATGTCCAGTTCGATCCAACTTAAAAGATAGGCTATATTTTATTTTGATATATTCTGTTATTATTATATTTCAGAAAAAAAATAAGGTGATACGAAGTTCGCCAGGTCAGCTAGTATGTATGTATGAATTTAAATGAAAATATTAATTATGCCATACGGTGATTGATTACACACACTTAACAAAAGGAAGAAAAATAAGTCATGGTAGCAAGTCAACTAACAATTTCAAAATTGCTACAATATTAACATTAAGTACATTACAAACATAGGTAATGTATGTGTTATGTAATAAATAACAATACCTATTCTCCTCTTATATCTAGTGTCCCGAAACTTAAAACAGATTATCATTGTCTTATAGCTGGTCTAGTCTCTTCACATATGGGACAAGGTTTTGAATTTGCTCTATGACTTGAAATGAAAAGAAACGGACTACAATTTACATTGAAAAATAATAAAATGAGTATAAATTTACGCATAATATTGATAACTCAAAAACTACTCCGAGATCGCTCTATCGCTAGAAACTATCGAGATCGTCACATGACAAGCACCACATGTAGGTAAGACATAAAAAAATACACTCGAATTGAGAACCTCCTCTTTTTAGCAGTCGGTTAAAAATGTACACATATACATCTCAAAACTAAAGATAAAATTGTCCTAATTGTATCCATGTCACCGTTGAATTATCTCCTAAACGTCTGGACCAACTTTGACAAAAAAATATATAAGGTCAAATAGGGTTCTTAGATTGTTTTGAGGAAGGTAACATCTGGCAGGTTAACTAGCTAAGCTATTAATTGTAACATAAATATACACTTACAGCGGCCATGTCTATTCTAGGGGGTGTGAGGTGTGTGATGCTGCCGTTTGTATCTCTGTGTGGCGTCGTGGTCGATGTGTCTGGAAATTAATTAATTTTTAGTATATTAAAAAGAAAGCCTATTGAGTTTGGTTTCACATGCTAATATTGATAGAACGAGGGTGCGTTTAAGATGATTAAGCATTGGGTATCAGCCCAGAATGATTTGAGCGAGCAGGCAGATTATACAATATGTATATATAAAACTGTTAAAAGTTCTACTGTTGAGCAAATATGTAGATCTTTTTATTTTCTTCTTATCTTTACTAGAAGCTGTCCACTAGTAAAGACAAATGTTGGAACCATATTGTCACTATTAAGTAGTTTTACTGCATGTGGGCCTATATATATATATATATATATATATATATATATATATATATATATATATATATATATATATATATGTTTTTTTTCAATAATTCTATCCACCGATCAACCTTGCTTCAATAAGACCAAAGATGGTTGACCACAGATTACTCCTTTATGAGACTCCTTTATGAGACTTTATCAGGTCTACCGAATGCTTATTTTCCACTGTAGTAGTACAAAAAAAACGCGTGCTCTAGACCACGCAACTGAATTAAAACTTAACGTAACTCTCTCTCTATCTTCACTAACTTATCTCCCTCTCAACTTCCGTTTGCCTCGCCCGATCACACTTTTCGTAACGCTCTCATCACGCATTCACCAGCGTACTTCTCAAGTCAAGCGTGCATAAAGAAGTCTTTACTTCAAAAACTTCCAGTAGTACTAAATTTAGCGTAGCTTACCTTGAGAATCCTCGCAGTGCAACAATGCCACTCGGTACAAGTTATCCTCATGTATACAATGGTTAGCCAGGGCCAGTAATAACAGACAAGACTGGTTGGCTACGGGGTGTTCTTTCTTTAGCCGTTCCAATAGTTCATGCCTATCTACTGGCGGGTTAGTGTATATTGTCTGCCGGGCTGCCGGGCTGAAGGTCAGCATGTTCCATATGCTCGCTGGAAATTAATTTATATTATTTATTAATTTTTTACTGTATTCTATAGTATTGTGTAGTACAATGGAGTTATAGCAAATTGGCTATTTCTTCCAAATAAGCTAAAATTTTTAATATATCTATCTTTATAATATAAACTAGCCGACCCGTGTCCACTTCGTTGGGCGTTATTATATTAACCAAAAAACATACTTTAAAGAACGAATTTTATAGCACTTAAATAAATAATATGTTGCTCCCGTGTATTTATTATTTTAAATTACAGAACCAAATAACATACTTTAAAGAACAAATTTTATAGTACTTAAATAAATAATATGTTGCTCCAACGCCATCTATTAAAAATCGAGATAACGTCGAAAGACTAATAAATTGTTTTCTAATAGCGATAGATGGCGCTAGTTTATTTACCATTTTGATATTATATTTTAATCTTTTTCTTATTTACTGAATTTTTTGTTCAATTAGAATAAGATATAGCCTATGTCACTCCTGAATAGTGTAGCTTTCTGTTAGTGAAAAAATTTACATGATCGGATCAGTATTTGCGAAGATTACCCCCTACATACAAACAAAGTTATAAACTTTACCTCTTTATAATATTAGTATAGATACAAGTTAGTCTATTCTTATTAAACCTGGATGTCTGTTTTAGGTAACAGCTCACTGATATAGTTACATTTTTGTCAATTTATACACATACATAATATATATATATATATATATATATATATATATATATATATATATATATATATATATATATTAATACGTGAAGCAAAAACTTTGTGCCCCTTTTCACAAAAATTGCGCGGATGGAGCAGTATGAAATTTCGTACACTTATAGTTTATATAGAGGAGTGTAGAATACGAATATATTTTTTTTAAATTATGCATAAAAACATATTAAATAAATAAATTAAAAAAAAAAAAACATTACAAACAATACCATGGATTTTACACGCACGCTCTTTTGTTGATTATTAGTCTGTAGTCAAATTGAAAAAGTTAAAAAAAGGTTCTTTATTTTCATAATTTTTTGGTTTTCTTTAATTTCAAATTTTAATTTTGGTCGAATTTAGACTTCTGGGCGACCACTAGTCTTAATAATTATATTAATATTAAAAAAAAACATATATTAAACCCAGGGTTGCGGCGAAATCGAATCTATATACCAGGAGCAGAACGCAGGCTCACTACAAACTGTAGCAACTAAATAAATAAAAATATAGTAAACAAAGCTCGACAGTGTTTTATTACGTTTTGAATATGTAAACTACTCTTAGAAGTTTTAAATACCCCTTTTATCATGTCTCATATTAGTCTTGCAGATATTATGGTAAACAATTTTAAATATTACATATGCACAATAAAATTTATACTACTGCTTAAACTCCCCAGGCCCCCTTATCACAGGGGGCCTCAACATCAACATAACAATAATACGATTATATACCTTAAATTAAACACAAAACAGCAAACTTACAAGCAATGTTAATCAATAAGCTGCCAGGCCCCTGGGCCCCGAACTGTGGGGGGGCCGGCAACATAGCCGACAAATTGGTTAGTAAAGTTTTGACTAGTAAAGATGCGTGCATACTGTATCTGCCTTGGAATAGTGTTCTGAAACAATATGAGTTCAAATTATTTCAATTCTATTTAAAAAAGTAAATAATACAGAAAATCTTTAAATATTAAAAGGGGGGAGGGGATAATACGATATCTTTTTTATATACAATTTTATCATATTGAATTTTATTTGTTTTAAAATAAAATTTATGTTACATGGTGGAATAATAATTTAGAGCACGTTAATAATTTGTAATAAAAAATGTATTGACGACGCGTTGGCGCAACGGTCACAGCACTGGTTTATAGCTGTTGCGCTGGCGGTTGTGGGTTCGATCCACGCACATGGCAAACGTTTGTATTGGCCATACAGATGTTTGACGTGGTTTAAATGTTTTTGCAGTCTTTGTGGGTCACCCCACCTTACCTCAGAAAGCACGTTAAGCCATCGGTCCCGGTTGTTATCATAAATACATGATAGCGATCATTACTCATAGTAGGAAATATATCCGCCAACCCGCAGCGGACACCGTAGTAGATTAAGCTCTGATCCTTCTCCTACATGAGGAAAGAGTCCTATGCCCAGCAGTGGGATGCTACAGGCTGAATTCGAAATGCGAAAATAATAAAATAACATACCTGAATATCAACGAAGTCTCAACTAACTGTGCCTGTCCGTGAGCCCCGGCAAACATGTACACTGACATTAGTACTAGCAGTGTATTGAGACACTCTAGGTGAAGGTAGTAAGTGTTGTCACTGGAAAGTTAATTATATAATTATAAATTTTTATTACAACTAGCTGATCTAAGCAAATGTTTTTCTCCCCCTATCACCTGATGTATAAAAAATAGCTTACGACCTATTCTCAGACCTACCAAATATATACCATAAAAATCGGTCAAGCCTTTACGGAGGACTTTAGTAAGAAACAATGGTGCACGAGATTTTTATATATAAGATAAAATATAGATGTGGCGACGATAATCAATTGAGTTTTAAATTAAAATATCTTTAATATTTGTACGATTAATACAAATTATATTTTTGTATGTTTGAATAGATAAACATAAAAACTTTTGGACCGATTTAAAAAGTTCAATTGTGCAAATGCTATGTTACCAATGAGTGTTTGGTAGTATGAAGAAAAGGCAGGGTTCTCCGACCGGACGGGTGTTGTGTCTGGTGGACTACTGGCCCAACGGTTGTTGTCGGGATCTTGTATATATACCTCAATCACTTTGATATCTTTGATAGCGCGATGTAGGATACGTCAGTTTTTTCTCTAGTTACGTAGTTCGTAGTCGCGGTAGATGTCGCCACAAGTGAAATAGGCTATATTTTATAGCACTCACGAGCCCGCAGTGGTATGGACGCGCACGCATATACCACATATCCCAAATTATTCACTCCGTAAAAACCACCATCAAAGTAGATAACTATTAAAAATCGGTCAGCAATTTCACCCCAGTCGTTCCCGAGTATAATAAATATTTAATTTTTATTTTATTGCTTGATATATTACTTCCCTTAACTTTCTTTTATTATTGACTTTTTTTTTGGAAAAGATATTATTTTTGACTTTCGTTAAGTGTATGGATCACATTATGGCGAAATAAATATTTTCATTTCTTTTCATTAGCAACACATTAATTAATTTATTTCTATTTATATATAGAATTATAGTTAAAAGAGTTAACTAACTTCCTAACATGTTTTTTTTTATTTTATAAATGTATACTTACGTAATAGGCACATCAATAATTAATCCTATCAAGGCATCGATAAGCATCTCAACTCTGCTTTCTCCGGACACAGATTTTGTCTGCGTGTCCGTTACTTCTTGTGATGGGGACAGTGGGGGCGACTGTTCTTGAGGTGTGGGTGACTAAAAAATTAATATATATATAGAAGGAAAACAGTAATGTTAGCAAGAAAATATTTGATTTCTTATTAAGTTTTTATTGTAAATTAGTGAACTTTTAAAGCGTATATTAATTTTGTTATTTAACTATTAATTATATGTTACGATTTAATTTGAATATAATATAAGTCATTGAACAAAAAACCTGTATCTTAACTAAAAACTTTCACACACTTATTTTTAAGTCATAGAAAAAAAAAATTGTTTAACAAAATTAGAAAAAATGTTCTTTTTGTTAGAAAAATCTAACATTTTATTTATATAACACTATAATTACTATAATATTACACAAACAGTTAATTTAATGAACAGGCACGATAAACCGATTATAAAAAAAAAATAACAATATAAAAGAACATCTAATAAGAAAAGCTAGGGGTATGAAAAAAAGATGTTGGCCGATTCTCAGACCTACCCGATATGCATACAAAATTTCATAAAAATCGATCCAGCCGTTTCGGAGGAGTATTTTAATTAACATTGTGACACGAGAATTTTATATATAAGATTAATCAACTTACATTGACATTCCTCCCTTGCACATCTAAATGCTTACACAGTTCATACTCCGGCACCAGTTCCACTAAATACTTAGTGACTGCTCTTATCACGAACAACGCGTTGTAGCTCTGCCATGCCAACATCACACTGCAAAATAAATATAAATATAACGAAAAAAAACCAACTTCAATTACATCCACAAGTACACACATACAACGTAGTTAGACGAAAAAATAGTCAAGTAAATACTCATTATCAAAGATTACTCCAAAACTACATGATAAACATCGGCTTTCGATTAAATTAAAAATCATCAAAATCGGTACACCCAGTAAAAAGTTATGCGGATTTACAAGGGTTTCCTTCGATTTATCTATCCTATCATCAGATCCTGGTTTCCTTATCATGGTACCACACTGGAGATATTTCCTTTCCAACAAAAAAAGAATTATCAAAATCGGTTCATAAACGACGCAGTTATCCCCGAACATACATTTAAAAAAAAAATATATATATATATATATATACGGTCGAATTGAGTAACCTTCTCCTTTTTTAAAGTCGGTTAAAAATTAATAAATCAATGAAATAATTTATAGAATTAATTAAAATACAAATCGTTAATTATTAAAATATCTATGCAAGAAGGTAGGTTGGACGTGACTTTCTTTTTCTTTTTTTTTTCGAAAATTTGAATAAAGTCGACTTTTAGGTTTACAAATACCACACACAAAATGACAATGGCACTGGAGTTAAAGGATACAATACAATGTTGGCTATATCAATTTTAAGATCCATCGTTATACCAAGAATACGGCCAAATAAATCTCTTTGAAGTCGTACTTCCTGTAGTTTGCCAACGATTGTTTTTTTTTTTTTATAATCTACAGATAAATTGTTTTAATGATCGACCGGTTTTACTATTATTAATCTAATGTTCTAAGAGTTATCTGCCGAAATATAAAAACCGGTTTATTAAAGGGGTCATAAATTGTAAACGGTAAATTTTACAAAGAAGTTTACAGGAAACAATAGATGCTAAATATTATTCTTTACAATAATGATCTTAATAACTTTTGGCCTAAGGTGCATAGTTTCCGAGATATCGGCCAAAATCTTATTCAAGATGGAGCTTGAAGCTCTATCTGAATATGTCAGTATTTTGTGGTTTTATGTTCAGTAAATGATCCTAATCTTTATAAAAAATAAAAAAAAAAAAATAACGGAAATTTAGTGTGTGGCTAATACATATATATACCTCATGTAGTTCATTTGGTATATTCTGTTGGTGTTTGTTAAAGTAATTTTGCAATTATTATAACTTTAACTATTATTTATATTTATTTAATAACGATATAATAAATTATAATCCAATATAGAAAGACAGGTCATGAATAAATTACAAAATTTTGCTTAACTTTTCATTTTTTATAATATTGTTTTTTTATTTCATAATGCCATTTATTTTAATATTGCTGTAATACGATCCTTTCTATTTCTCGCTCTATTAATCATTTTGTAATAATGATTGCAAATATTATATATTTTTTACATAAAATTATCAGAGAGTGGAATTCGATGGCGAAAAAGAATAACATATAAAAACTTTATCTGTTGGATACCGTCATCTGGCAAATAGAGTTATCCGAAAAAGGTATAATAGGCTCTTATTTTATATGTATTATAATATTGGAAACTTTATTGATTAATTTGCATGTTTTGTTTATTTTAAAGACCATTGTAATAAATACAGTTTGCTTCCAAAATAAAAGATAAAAAAAATACACTTTTTTAGGGCCCCTTAGTCATAGGGGCCTCAATAATTTTCATTTACTATTCTAGTACTTACTTATCTGAGTTAGGTTCAGCGAGTAGTTCCGTCGCCCGTGTTATAAAAACCTGTACAAGTGACCCTAAGTTGCCAGTCTGTGGATTGTTCTGTAAGAACTTTTGTAGTAAGGCCTCCGTACTCGAGTCTAACATTAATTGTTCCTCACTAAAAATAATAATAACGATGTTTAGACCATTCTAAATGTATTTTATATAAATAAAATGGAATTAAATTAAGTTAGTTAATGCATATTTTCTTTATAGAAAAACATGCCGTGTTCGATTTGATCTTACGTCATTTGCTTGCTTGTTGATGTTTGTTATTGCTGTTATAAACAACATACAACCATAAATATTAATAATTATAATCTTAAATGTTTTTTTTTTATGTCACTAGGTCGGCAAACAAGCGTACGGCTCACCTGATGGTAAGCGATTACCGTAGCTTATAGACGCCTGCAACACCAGAAGCATCGCAAGCGCGTTGCCGACCCAATCCCCAATCCCCCCGGGAGCTCTGGTCACCTTACTCACCAACAGGAACACAATACTGCTTGAAAACAGTATTATTTAGCTGTGATCTTCTGTAAGGTCGAGGACTACCCCAGTCGGGCTGCTCCATATTTTGAGCAGGAAATTCCTGCTGTGCCCTACCTCTAGATTTGTTCAAAAAAATGTGTCCAAAAGTTGTCATAAAATAATATCGTTTTTCTCATACTGACAAATAAATATAATTTTTATCCTCTTTAGAAACTAACACTATTGTTCTGATATTAATTGAGATATTTACCATAACCCCTGGGTTGGGGGCACAACTTTTTAGCCCCCCCCCACATCGAAAAACCATATAATATGTCCAGCAATTTTTTATTTTGCGGACCATTTGGCGTCCCTTAGTGTGTAGCACCTGGGGCAAGATGTTGCTTGCCACCACCCCGCTACGTCACTGGGTAGCCATAATCAATAATATAATCATGGCGCTTGCAACAGTGACAGCAATATTGAAAATAGTATCGCGAATATTACGTCATCTAAATCTCATTGATATTACGTCACAAAAGCTACACCAAAAAATGATTTCGATATTAAAATAGCATACAGATTACGATTCTTTGTTTTGTAGATCTATAAAAAAAAACTATTGTCATATCTCGTCACACTAAATAAATACCGGGGGGTCTTTTCCTTAGTGTGACAACATGTGACAAGGATGGGGGATTCCCTTTTATTGGCAAAAGTATTTTAAGGACAACAACAAAAAATCAAGAACAAACTTTGCAAATATCCCATTTAAACTTTTTATAATAGTATCAATAAATAATACTTACACATTAGTCGGTATCTGTATATTGAAAGCGAGCAGTTGATTCCAGAATGGATCATTTGGACATATTATTTCATTTGAACAAAACCTCTCCACCAGCTCATTGGTCGATATATCAGAATATTTCGTTACCGCGATACCCATCTTTCCTGTAATAAAATACATACCTAATAATTATATTTATACTAGCTGCCCAGACAGACTTCATTCTGCCAAAAGTTAATAGTAAAAATTACTTTTTAACTGACTTCAAAAAAGGAGGAGGTTACTCAATTTGACCATATATATATATATATATGAATGAATGTTTGGGGATAACTTCGTCGTTTATGAACCAATTTTGATAATTCTTTTTTCGTTGGAAAGGAGATATATAAAAAGTGCGGTACGATGGGAATGGGTACAAGGAAACCAGGATCTGATGATGGGATCCCAGAGAAATCGAGGGAAACCCTCTAAAATCCACACAACTTTTTACTGGGTGCACCGATTTTGATGATTTTTAATTTAATCGAAAGCCGATGTTTATCATGTTGTCACATTTAAATTTCATCGAGATCTGATTACAGCTTTTGGAGTAATCTTTGATAATGCGTATTTACTTAGAAATTTGTCATCTATCTTATACATTATTTGTTAATGTAATTGAAATATTATTTATTTACTATTAGAAGGCTATATTATTCAAAAGTAAATACTAAAAAAACAACACAAGAAATTGCAATAACAACTAATTAATATTATGATTTACAGCTCCAATCAAGACATACCAAAATCACATTTATTTATGTCATAATAATGTATATTAGTGGCCATCCATAAATTACGTCTCCCGTTAAAGGGTGACGAAATGTGACAAAGGGTGGGGAGGGCTTCAAAATTTAGTGACGTCACATTTAAAAGTATGATATATTTAATTTTTAGCTACACGGTAACAAAATGTCGAAATTGATGTTTTAATTTAATAAATAAGAATTTGCAGGTGTTAAAAAAACTGAGTTTGTGTGAGAATATATAGATCTCAAGTTAATATAAAATATGATAACATTAGCATAAACTTCTTCTTTATTTTTTTCAATAAACATTTCCAAATTATGTATAAGATTAAATCTTTAATTTTGTACATAATTGTAGGTAAATATATTTACCTAAACTTCAAAGTTAAACTAAGCTAAAGATAGCATTATAAGTTTATTGATTTATCATATAAATTACTAACACACGTTCGCTTGATTATTAACGTATAAATTTAACTGATAATATCACATTGTTTTCTAATGTTTACTCGAATGTCACTCATTATAATGAAATAGCTTTTTCGGATTTTATCGCGGTTTATTAAGTTTTTTAGATGCCCGACGTTTCGTATACTTTACAGCAACCATGGTCACGGGACGACGATAGGAGGAGGAAGAGGAGGAATGATAATAATTAATAATAATTATAAATAGTAGAGAAGTCTCTCACAGTACCTACTGCATTTGTTGTTATAATTGATCTCAAATAAAGGAATTCGAATAGGCGTTATTTATATTTAATGCCCTGAATCATATAACTAAATTAATTTTTATCAATAAAACGTTAGATTCCAAGAAGAACTATCTTTTATTTCGACCGGTGATTTAATTAAATATATATTTTTTGACTTTTTATAGAATTAATTCAACTTTACACTTACATCGATATAATATTTACAACTTACCTCAAACTTTAGACTTTTAATTGTAATATAAATATCATTAAGCAAAATGTTATTAAAATTTTCTCAATGTTGTTTCCCTACGCCACGAAATCATTGTTAATCTGACAAACGTCAATTTTTTTAAATGTCATCAGTGTTATGTCCATGGAGCATAGAGTTATGTCCATGGAGCATAGAGGTTATGTCCATGTTCAATCCATGGACCATGATTTCGGGCTGTTGATATTTTTTATTTTTTAAAATGCCGGATTCTCGAAATATCGATATTTAAAATATATCAATATCGGAGTTTGATATATCGAAAAAAATATCGATATTTCGATATATCGATAGTTTTTTGATTGGATTTCATCGGCTTTGTTTTTAAAAAACAATCGTTATTCAGCTCAAAAATAGTTTACACAGTTTATAATTCAGTATATTTGTTAAACAAATTAAATTATAAGTGTATTAAAATGTAAGATTTTAAGTCATTATTGTTGAATTTTAATAAAACAATAACGCGTACCAATATTCAGTAAGAGTTTAAAAAATACTCGTTGTCTTATATGTTCAGTTGTTTGAGTATTACGATTATTAGACTCTAAAAGATTGATCATAGAAGCAATCCGTTCAGATGCTATAGATGTAGCAGAAGAAATCAAATATTTAACAGCTATTTCTGATAGCACAAGAGTGAAATGCTTACTATCAATCCAAAATTTTATTAACGCAGTATTTAATGACCTTGAAATATTCGGTTGATCTAAACACTGCTTTAATTCAGTAGACATTGTAACAAAAATTGTGACAAAAAATTCATTGACATTAGACAAATTTTTCGAGAGCATATCTTCATGTCTGTTCTGCAATGATGAAGTATTTTCCTTTTCTCTGCGTGGAGAAGTGCCTACGAAAATTACATTTTTATTTAGGATAATTACTACTAATATAAAAAATGTGAATGTGTTTATTTGTTAAGCTTTCACGCGAAAACTACTTATCATAATGAAACTTTGTACATATATTCTTGGAGGTATAAGAAGTAACACAGGATACTTTTTATTTAAAATATATATATATATATATATATTTTACGAAAGATAAAATCTCTCTACTTATTTAATAGCCACCCCTCTCTTCCCGTGGGTGTCGTAGCAGGCGACTGACGGATAAAACAGTTCCACTACCACTTTGGAACTTAAAAAGCCGACCGACGGCAGGATAACCATCCAACTGCTGGCTATGAAATACACAGGCCGAAGATGGGCAGCAGCGTCTTCGGAGCGACAAAGCCAGCCCTGCGGTCACCAACCTGCCTGCCCAGCGTAGTGACTGTGGGCAAAACACATGAGTGCACGCCATTTTTGGCGTGAGCTTGTGAAGGCCTATGTCCAGTAGTGGACTGCAAAAGGCTGCTGTGATGATGATGATGATGATGATGACTTATTTAATGGCTTCAGTTCGAGCGAAACCGTGGGTAAAAGCTAGTATGTAAATAAATAAACTAAAAGAGGAAAAAAATAACGTAGTGTAAATAAAGTTCAGTAGAATTAGTTTATGATGTTCTAGTTTAAATAATTAACGAGAAAAAATAAAAAAATAAAAAGTTACTTAAAAATACGAGTAAGCTTTAGACTACATGACGAAAGCTTTACGAAACATAAGTCTTTCTCTTTTTCTACTTTCACTAACTTATGGGTCCCTCTCAACTTCCGGTCGCCTCGTCCGATCACACTTTTCGTAACACCCCATCACGTATTTCCCAGTTTACTTCCCAAGACAAGCTTACGTCAAAAAGTTTTACTTCAAAATATCGAGTGTCAATATTTAAATTTCAATATCGAACTATCGATATATCGTATTCTAAATAATGATATCGATATTTCGATATATCGATACTTTATCAACAGTCCTATCGTGGTTAAGTCCCATGGTTAAGTCAATAACTCTACCAGAGCAAGGAATATCGTTAAAAAATCTATCACCGTTATTAGTTCAGAATATTTATTTACCGGTAAATCTTAAAAATGTATGTACATGCATGTATTGTATGAAGAAGTGAGATCGTCGTCTGACGATGTGTTGTAAGCTCTAAACTGTAAACCCTATCATTTTCCCCTATTTCGCCTTCTCTGGTTCCCGTTTACCATGGTCTAAGTATGAACGGGGACAACTATATATTGTTAAAAATCTTGTTTTTTTTACAAGAATATTAATTTTTTGATTAATTTTATAATTTTTTAATCATAATTGTAAAATGTAAGCAGGTGGAAAAAAGATTAATTATTGCTTACATTTTCAACAAGAATATGGAAAAGTTATCGTGCAAACGACACGTTGGTGCAACGATCACAGCACTGGTTTGTGTCTGTTGCGCTGGCGGTTGCGGGGTTGATCCTTGCAGATGACAAGTATGTGTATTGGCCATACACATCTTTGACGTGGTCTGGGTGTTTGTGCAGTCTTTGTGGGTCTCCCTACCGTGCCTCAAAGAGCACGTTAAGCCATCGGTCCCGGTTGTTATCATGTACACCTGATAGCGATCGTTACTTGTAGTAGCGAATATATCCACCAACCCGCATTGGAGTAGCATGGTGGATTAAGCTCTGATCCTTCTCCTACATGGGGAAAGAGGCCTATGCCAATCAGTGGAATATTACATATTACAGGCTGAAGTGATCGTGTAAACTTTGAAATCGTGCCTTTTAGCCCCGTTTTATGGTATCAGAAAAAAATTAACGCTATTAACCGGTATTTTATAATGGTAATCAGTAACGTTACGAAGCTTGCTGCATTCTAAACGTTAATTTCGGCCTTATCGATATCGATTTTAATAAGTGGTATTATCAAGACTTCTTTTCATATAAATACTTAATTTAGAATCGTATATTATCGTTTATTATCTTACGTATATTATATTGATTTGCCTCTGATTCTCTAAAGAATTTGAGTTAAACATTTTTATCCTATGGTATGGTGCATTTAAAAATGAACTGAAACTTTTAGTTGCTGACATAAGAAATCGTGCTTAGCGCCGGTATTAGGGCATTTTTAATTCCAACAATATACTGTCATATAAAATAATTAATAGTACCTACTTAAAATGCCCCCCGATTGCTATAAAGTAAAAGTTATTTACTATTTAAATCCTCATTTGATATGGGTCGAAGTGTGTGATCCTAACGTTGCGAAAGATGAGTGTATTTTTGAACAAATCGGTTTATACGGAATTTTGCCGCTTGAAACAACGCTGGATATTGAAAATGAGGAGATAAAGATACAGAAATGCGATAACTGGACCACTGCAGCATCGACGTTGATGAAAACTGTATTTGCGGATAGTACAGAAGTTTGGTTTTCGCCAACATACATAGATAGACGGTAAGTGCTAAATGAAGGGGTAATTTGCAAATAAACCAGGTTCCACCTGCAACTAAATTTGAAAGCAAACTCGCTTGTAATTAGCTATTTTATATCCGACTTCAAAAAAGGAGGAGGTTCTCAAGTCGACTAGATTTTATAAATTGTTTTTTTAAATACCTTATATTAGACTTAATATGAAAGGCATTATATTAAAGCGAATACTCAGAATAAGGATCTGGTATAATTTGTTCAACAAATTAAATTATGAGATGACCTATTTTCGAATTACCTCCTGTAATATTTTTACTTTTTGATTTTTTAATAAATGTAATATGAAAATCATATATTGGCTTCTAACAGTAAGCTTTTATTTATAGAGATAATATTAAAGAGAAAAGGACAGGAGGCAGTCATCAAAATTATATAAATAATTGTGTTTGCTCGCAAACAAAAAAAAAACCGACTTCAATTACATCGACAATGTAGATCGACGAAAAAATAGTCAAGCAACTACGCGTTATCAAAGATTACTCAAAAAGTAGTTATCAGATCTCGATAAAATTTATATGTGACCACATGATAAACATCAGCTTTCGATTAAATTAAAAATTATCAAAATCGGTACACCCAGTAAAAAGTTATTACGGATTTTCGAGAGTTTCCCTCGATTTCTCTGGGATCCCATCATCAGATCCTGGTTTCCTTATCACGGTACCAAACTAGGGATATCCCCTTTCCAACAAAAAAAGAATTATCAAAATCGGTACATCCAGTAGAAAGTTATGCGGTATAATACAACGTAGGTCGACGAAAAAAGCGTCAAGTAAAAACGCATTATTAGATATAACTCGAAAAGTAGTTGTTAGATCTCAAATAAATTTAAATGGGACCAATTGGCACACACCACCTTTCGATTAAAACAAAATTTGTCGAAATCGGTCTACCCAGTCAAAAGTTCTGATGTAACATACATAAAAAAAAAAAAAAAATACAGTCGAATTGAGAACCTCCTCTTTTTTTGGAAGTCGGTTAAAAAAAAACAGTCAAATTGAGAACCTCCTCCTTTTTTGGAAGTCGGTTAAAAATATCAAAATACTACTAGAGAATTGTACTATTTGTCTAAACTTAACAATGTTTATTCATGTGCTGTATATGTAATTATTACATAAATTCTGTTTTCAGAACTTCCATATTTGATGACAACATACACAAATATGGGGAATTGTTAATAAAATACAAAAACGATGTTGATTTAAAACAACTATCGAAACTTTTAATCAAATCTAATTTTGCCCAGTTTGATATTTGCGATTTCTACCAACAACTAATTTCTGGAAATTTAAAAACTAAACTCAGTATAACAGAAACTCAGAATGTAGTCGAAGAAATCAAGAAATATTACTCAACAAATGCTTCATTAAAAAAAAAATGTGTGGAATCTTTAGAAAAGCGAACAACAGTTGTACAGCTATCTCAGGATATGGAAACAGCATTAACTGTATCTAATCTAGAGAAACATAACAATCGAACACTTTATAAGATGTTCGAGAATAAAATGAAAGACTTGGAGCTTTGTAAAGATATCGAGGAAGAGGCATTAGGTCGTGGTTACGTTAAATTAAAGAAGCCTTCGATTATCGATCAATCGGATTCAGATACGAACAAATCTCAAAATGACAATGAAGCATTTAGTCAAACTTTACGCAAAATAAAAAAAACTTCAGGTAGTACTACTTCAAATAGCAACGAGCAATCAATCCATGTTAATAAGGAAAGTATTACAAATACAACTGAAGAGAAAAAAGTTCATAATAGCAGTTTGTGTAAGAAGCTACATATTTTTAATCAGATTGATAGAGACAAGATGATTAAAATTCAAAAGAAACATAAGTTCAATGTGGAAAAACAAAATGTTAATGAGGAATGTACTAACAAAAACCAACCATCCAAACAGGAGACTCAGAGTAATGAAAGAGCTAGTTCAAATACTGGTAAGTTATCTGCTTACACTCTTGACAAATAAAAAAATATGTCACCTCTAATACGCAACTGCAGTTTACTTTTTAAGGGTCGTCCATTAATCATGTCTCATGTCCATCAATGCTTTTCAGCAATTTATTAACCCCCTACCTCTACCCCTCTATTACCTCCTCTTCCTTGGTGATGTTTGCCGAGATTGTCCTTTTTAAACCACCCCCCCCACTTGAGTGTGTGACCTGTGTTACATCCTATTTTATTTTAAAATAAAAAAATGTTTCAAATTTTTCGAACTCTTGTGGCGTAATATTTGTTGGGGCATAGCTGAAAGTGTGATCCAACATGACAAGCTTGGAGGGAATCCTTAATTAATTCTTGTTACTAAGTTTTTCCTCTAATAACTTAGTTATTAATATTTACAGGATCAATATGTGATGTCAAACAACAAAGTACGAAGAAGGATGTGAAAAAAATAGCATATGGACCACCAGGATTAGACCCTCAGCATTGGAAAACAATAGATGCAGAAACTTGTGACCAAGTTGATGCTGCACAAGAAAAACATTCTATTGAACAAGTTCCCGATATTGATGAAAGCAGTGACCATACTTTTGGTGAAATTGATTCTGAAGCTAGTGTTGAAATAAAAAATAATAAAGTTTTGTCCAATTATTATAATAGAATCAAATTGCTTAAGAATAATCTGGATAGAGAATTAAAACAAGAAGATTCAAATATAACTAAAACTATAGAAATACCAAAAATTGGTGAAAATGATGATTCTAGTAAAAAAAGGAAGTCTTTGACAAGATCGTCACTTCTTAGTATGAAATTAAGAGCGTTTGATAGTCATAAAAAGCGCACCAGTAGCATATCAAGTTCAGACACATCGAACAAAGACGAGTCAAGCTATTCTGATAGCAAAAGTATCGATAAAGTTCCAGATGAAGAAGAGGAGATAGAAGAAGTAGTAAAAAGATTAGAAGAACAGTACAAAGTTATTCCAGAAGTTAAAAATAAAGAAAAATCAGAGGAAATATCACAAATGAAATTAAAAAATAATGTTAACCCATTTAAAAACATCGATCCTAGTTTATCAGTTTTCGTTGACAAACTTGTTGCCCCTATCCTCATGGTGCACACTAAGAAAAACAAACGTATTCAACCAGTTTATGAAATGAGAGATGTATTCTTCAACTCTCACATACATTTTATACTTAAGAATATGTCTTTCAATCATCCGATGATAGTTCAGAGCGTATCGTGGAAAACGATTTTACGAGGCTATAGTTTGTTTATGATAAGTCCTCCAAATAGTGGGAAAACGCTAGGCTACTTACCCGCAGTATGTCGTTTTATAAGCGATGCAAATCAAGATGGGTGTAGCGTAGGTCCACTTTGTATAATCGTTTGTGCTACAGCTAAATCAGTGGCGTATATCGAAGAATTGGCACGAATGTTTTTAGGTAATGATAGTAAGGTGTTAGGTTGCTACGCGGGTGTTGATAATTTTCACATAACTACTCAGTTGTTGAACGGTTGTGATCTATTAGTATCAACACCGCCATATCTTATTCGTTTAATGCAATTAACTGACTACGGCGTAGACTTGCGTCGTCTATCGATCTTTGTTTTCGATGATTGTGAACATTTAGCTGTAACGTACCCAGATGAGATGAAGTATTTCTTGTTTAAAATCAAAGAAACGGTTAAATCTAGAGCAAATAATGAGTTAAAAGTTCAGTATGTTATCGCGTCACGTGTTTGGTGCGACTTTATGGGACCATTAGCAAAAAAAACACCTGACACAGTGATTTCGATTAGCGCGTTCCAAGAATGCGTCCTGTATTCCAAAGCTAGTACCTCAGTTAGTTTTGTCGAAATTGATAATAAACTCGACATCGTATTCGAATTTTTGACGGAAATCGACGAATCTAAGAGAACGGTAATAGTTTGTAAGTCTGACGATGAAGTGAAATTGTTAGAAACGGCTCTCAAAAAATCTAAACATGTAGTATTCGCTTGTAATAATAATATGACAGTTCACGAATTGTATAATTTAAGCATAGCTTGGGCGGATTATGAAGAACCTTTGGTGGGGCCGATTCTTATCTGTTGTGATGGGAATTTGACCCACATGAACATTACAGATGCTCACCATTTATTACATTTTTCCTTACCCCAGTTCTTCTCGATGTTCTGCAAAAGATTCTGCGTTCTCAATGACAATTATCCGTCTATCTTTAAAGATGATAATGAAAAAGTTAAAATTAAAATAATACTTGACGGTAGTAACATGGAACAATTACCGAAAATTGTCCATTTTATAAAACGTTGTACGAATAATGTTCCCGATTTCTTGGACGGAATATGTAGTAAAGTTTTAAAGGAGAAAGACGTGATCAAAGCTCAGAATTTGGTTCCCATTTGCGAAAAGTTTCTCATTTTGGGTTCGTGTCCTGATTTGTATAATTGTCAAGAAAGGCATACAATTTTGAAAGAATATGATAATCCTAAAGATTGGATGCCTAAAGAAGGTCACATTACCTTTAAAATTTTACATTATCATAACGCGGTTACATATTCCGCAAACCTTTTAACTAATACTGTGAATGGCGTCACCACGAAGTACCCTCAAACGTATAGCTCACTTTCCATGAAAATGGGAATGTACTATAGCAAAGATTGTAACAAAAGACTCCATGGTATTCCTAAAATTGGAGACATTTGTGCAGTATCAAAGAATCTAAATTTTTTCGTGCGTTGTCAAGTCGTTAAAATTTTAAATCATTATCCAAATGGAAATCCCAAAACAGTCTTTATAAATTTAATAGACGAGGAGAAATATGAAATAACCAATGATATTTACCTTTATTATTTACCAGAAGAGCTAAAAGATGTTAAAACGTCTGTAGTACTCGTGAGACTAACAAATATTATACCGAAAGATAAAGATATAACATTTTCCGATCTTGCGATGAACCAGCTGAACAAAATAACGAGAAACGATGACCTTTTCATAAAAGGACGCATAGCTTTGACACTTGGAAACTGCGTTTTCGTTGATACATTAGAAGCGTGTCAAGAATTTACATCTATGAATGAGACAGCTGTGAAACATAATTTAAAGAAGGAGCTGTTAGATAACCACGCGCAGTTACAGCCCGATCATATTAATAAACTAGAAAAGTTGTGCATTGAAAGTGGCGTTATCGTGAAAAAAGAAATAGAACAGTCTCAAAGTCAAAATCCTGTTAAAAACTTCCCGAAAGGTACTTGGGCATATTTGGACAGTGAATTGTCTACAGTATTCTTAGCGTTTTCCAAAAGTCCGGATAAATTCTTTGTGCGTCTTAATAAATTTGAGTCTTGCATGAGTTCTTTGTTGCGCGATATTAAAAAATATGTTGAAAACTATAATAAAACTAGTGAATGTATTGATGTAAAAGAGGGTGATTTAGTTTTGGCGGAATTCCCTGACGATGCGACTTACGAACGAGCTAGAATTGACGGCTTAAACGAAGATAAAGCGAAATGTTTCTTTGTGGATCAAGGTGATTGTAGAGATATTTCTTTAAAGTGTATTTTACCAATAACAGAGTCTATCATTAATCGATTGCCTTTCCAAGCAATTGAATGCAGATTGATGGGAATCCAGCCGCCCGGTGACGATTGGTCTGATTTTAGTAAAAATTGGTTTTTCGATAACTGTTATGAAGATAGAAATGGTGATTTGAAATTATTGTACATCAAATACTTTACAAAAGAAATGGCTGAATTCACAAATGGATATAAATACGGAGTTGCTTTAATAGACACTAATGAGGACAGAGATGTTGTAATAAATCAACTAATGATTGACTTAAATTTGGCGAGAGAAAACATTAAGGAAAGGGAATATCTTAATAAAATTCAATCTGTGTTAAAAGAATCAGATTCTAAGCCATCATCTGAGGTATATTCATCAGAAAACGAAGATGAAGTTGAAAATAAATCAGATGTAAATAAAGAAATAGTCAGCGCTAAAGACATGATATACCAACTATCGAACCCAGTAAGATCTGTTCCATTAGTTGACTCCGACAGTGACTTAGATAAATGGGAAGTTAACATGGATAAAGCATCTGTGGGTGCTCTATTTAAAGGAGTAAGAGCTAATCTTGATGACGTCAGTGCAACTCAAGAAAAAAAACACGATCAGAAGATAGTTGATAATAAAATTGTACCTTTTCATTCTTTAAGTAATGAAAAACATGAGTTGTACTCTAATGATCTTAACACTGTCAGCAATAAAACACGGGAGTCATACGCTAGTGATGTTAATTCTATAAGTAATGAAACAAAAGTATTTGATGTTGACCAAACTAAACAACAGGAAGAATTAGATTCTGATGATTTAACGTCGTCAGAAGTATCACAGCCAATTAACGCTATAGAAAAACCGTTAATAATAGAATCGGAACAAAAAAGTCGACCAAAACTACTATGGCGTCAAACTAAAAATATGGTTTATATAAAGATCCAACTAACTGCTGTCGAAGATTATGAAATCGATATTGATTCGCGTTCATTAAAGTTTAGTTGTAACGTAAATGATACTCAATATGGGTTTGATATAGAATTATATGGAGTCATCAATAAGGACATGTCTACTCATGTTAAAAATGGATTATATATTACGGTGAAACTTGTAAAAATTTTTAAAGCAAAATGGCTCTCCTTAACTAAAGATTTCGATACTAAAAATTGGATTGTGTATGATGTGGATAACATCGATACCTCATCAGACGAGGAACAAGTTGATAAGACACATATGGAGAAAATCATAAAGAATATTTACGATGTTGAAAGTGAATCAGAAGATGAAGAATTTTTAGATGACACTTATCGATAAAATTTTATTTTGACTTGAATTACAGAATAAGTTCTTAAGCTTTCACGGTCGCTATTGTTTTACTTATACGGAAAACACCACGATTGTCATTTTTAAAATCCCGATAGTGTTGCAGACGGCGTGGCGATTCAGTATCATAAAAAGAATAATCAGAACCGCTGCACCCAGTAAAAAGTTGTTAGGTAATTAAAAAAATTAACTCGAAGAAACTTTCACTTTTTATATCAGTTGAAAATGATGATAGCGGTAAATACCGTGTAAGTAAAGTACATAGACGCAGCTGTGATTAATGAAACCGGTTCTAGTCTAACAATGATGTAGAAGAATATAACTTACTTTATAACAGAATGATTTATTTTTGAAATGTTTATTATAAAGTAAGGGAAAAATGAGAATGGCCAGAAGGGCTTAAGATACTTTTAAAGTATTTAAACTTGGTATACACAATCATATCTGTGAACATTCCATTTGTTTTTTTTTTTCGTGGTCGTTTAATGACTCCTAAGATTAGAAGTAATGGGATAATTCTATTATAAGAGCAATAAATTGCAAAGGCTTACATTGTCATTGAGGATAAGCGAGAAAACTCAATTAGTGAGAGTATATAACCAGGTCCCATCATTTTACCACTCAAAATACTCGATAAGTGATAGTCGTTCCTTCACGTCTTACGTTACGATAGTAAATTTTTTATTTGTATTAATTTATTTAATGACTTTTCGAATATGCTTTTGAAGTTTATTTGAATAGAGGATTATTAGGAACTGAGGTAGGGCACAGCAGGAATTTCTTGCTCAAAATATGGAGCAGCCCGACTGGGGAAGTACCTCGACCTTACAGAAGATCGCAGCAAAATAATACTGTTTTTAAGCAGTATTGTGTTCCTGTTGGTGAGTAAGGTGACCAGAGCTCCTGGGGGATTGGGGATTGGGTCGGCAACGCGCTTGCGATGCTTCTGGTGTTGCAGGTGTCTATATGCTACGGTAATCGTTTACCATCAGGTGAGCCGTACGCTTGTTTGCCGACCTAGTGACATAAAAAAAAATAGAGCTATTTTTTATTTTTACTCGTGAACCTTCGTAACTCTTAGATTTAAAAGCCCCTTTGAATTGTCATTTTAAATTAAGTTTATTTTAATAAGTTAGTGCTGTGACCATGGTTGCTGGAAAGTATCCGAAACGTCGAGCATTTAAAAAACTTAATAAACCGCGATAAATTCCGATAAAGTTGTTTCATTATAATGAGTGAGATTCGCGTAAACATTAGAGAACAATAAGTTAACATGATCTGTCATCAAATCGAAATATAGATTCTGTAGGAGAAATGGCCAAAATTCCTCATTTACTCTTAGAGAATATAGTTTTTGGCGCTCATATTGTCATATGTCTTACTACTGTCAGTAGTGTAATTAGAATTTGCGAAGCAAGTTCCCGCGAGTAAGGTGACCAGAGCTCCTGGAGGGAATCGGGGGTAGGTCGGTGACGCGCTTGCAGTGTTCCTAATGTTGCAGGCGTCTACGGTGAGCCGTATGCTTGTTTGCCGACATAGTTGTATAAAAAAAAAGGATCCATTTTAATGCTCAAAACTGTACAGTTTTGTTTTAAGGAAATGCAAGCTTTAAGGTCATAATTATGCGCGTTTTTAAGTGTTTGTAATTCTGTTATTAAATTTGACTACGTTTGTAAATGTATCTATTACTTTTTGTGTATATTTATAATGTGTACATTTGTATTATATTTTGTTTTATTATTTATTTAATACTAATAAGTACTAAAACTGTTGTATTGTTTTCGAAACTTGTACTGTATACAACTTACCTTCAGGTAAGGTTACCTGGATAACAATGATTACGTGTTATGCACTAAGATGACCTTTTTGTGTGTCTTAAGTCCACATTTTATTGTTCTGGATCTTAAGTCTACATTGTTAAACTTTTACAAGTAAGAAGTAACGTGTAATAGATACGTTTATTATAATGTTAATATTACTTTATATCGATTAATACTGGAAATGATTCGCCCTAAAACATGTTACGAAAGACTGGTGAGGTGCTAAATTAAATTTTCCTGATTTTTACAACACCTGAATTACGTATGTATGTATGTAAGTTAAACGCCGCGTTGGCGCAATGGTTACAGCCATGGATTGTATCCCCGCACATGATAAACATTTGTATTTGTCCATACAGGTGTTTGCAGTGGTCTGGGTGTTTGTGCAGCCCTTGTGGGTCTCCCCACCGTGCCTCGGAGAGCACGTTAAGCCGTCGGTCCAGGTTGTTATCATGTACACCTGATAGCGATCGTTACTCATAGTAGGGAATATATCCGCCAACCCGCATTGGAGCAGCGTGGTGGATTAGGCTCTGATCCTTCTCCTACATGGGTAATATCCCATTACTGGGCATAGGCCTCTTTCCCCATATAGGAGAAGGATCAGAGCTTAATCCACCACGCTGCTCCAATGCGGGTTGGTAGATATATTCCCTACTATGAGTATGAGTTATACATATATGTGAAATCATTTTTATTTCTATATCTTTTCCGCTTTGTTCTCTTAATATCATTTTTTGCCCAAAAGTTGTGTGGAAAAGAGCGCTCTTTTAGCGAAAAAATCGCCTTTGTACATTGATTTTTTATTTACTTTTGGACAATAAAGAAAGATTGTATTTGAAATCTTACTGGATCGCTTACCTAAAAAAAGTACATTTTTTTTACTAAAACTTGAAAAATCCAGCGTAATTTTGTTGCCTTTTCAAATTTTAATAAAAGAATCTGTCCGGTTTTCAACTTTTTTTTGGCCTTATTGATTTATTTACTGCTTTCTAGTTAAGTTGCATATTTTTAAGGATAATAAGTCTTATGTTTAATTTATCGCTATAAAAGTTTGTGCTGTTATAGAAGATAAATGCTATTATCATCAAGCATCGTTTAGTAGCTTGATTTTTTTTTTTTGTTGTAACCTAGTGTTTCTATGCTTATTTAAATAAATATCTTTTAATATTTTTTTTCTTTAGGCGCATATGAGGGTAACATTTTTACAGATGAAACGGCAACGTTTTATGTAAAAATTTTACGCTCATGCGCAACATGTGTGTACTTTGTACGCACGCATTTTTCATTAATTCTAGGTTTTTGTTTAATAAGTAGCTATGTAATTTGTTTTAATTTTCGTACATTTGTTTCTAGTTCCTAAGACTGGTCAGTGAAAAAACAAATACAACCATATACCTAATGTTATACTAAGGCCTACATAATGTTATATTGAGCCATATATATTCCTTATATAATAAAGAAACTTAAGTATAGTATAAGAAAACGTATCTCAGTAGGTATAAAAATCTTTGTAAGCTTTTATTAACAGTAACATATTCTGTAATAAATATAAATTTAAAATATAAATTGTTTTATTTTAAAGTCTATAGAAACACATAATATTTTGCTAGACAAGTATCTTCTTAATTCCTATCTTGTCTATATAAAAAACTAGCGACCCGCCCCGCTTTGCACGGCTATGCTGATACCAAATATACTACGGAATGTCTTTTTACAGGATGTCCCGTAAGTAGTGGACCAACGGGCTACGGCGGGTAGTGAGACTTATTATCTAACATAAATTTTACCATAATTATCTGTTTTTAATTTTAGTGTTATTTTATATTCAAGGTAGTTAGGAATACATAAGTCTTCCTAATTAAAATGATACTCAAGCATTATTAACAACAACAAGAAAATTCGACCAAAAACTAGGTACAAATTTTACGTTTAAAAGTTTATGAACTGAAGTTTGAACAAAGCTGGTGTAAAAAAAATGTATGGTAACCTTATTTTAAACACATCTACATCTCGTACAGATTACAAAAAGGTATAATTATGTGGAATAAATTTAAAAAATCTTATTTTATTCAATATCATAGGATAATTTTAGGAGAAAATAAAAATACTATTTTTGTAAAAACCCTTTTATTAAACTTTTTTTGTTACAGTAAATGCTCAAAATGCCTTCCTCTTGCTCTTATGCATAACCAACACTTCTCATTTCTTATAAAGTTTCTTCGTAAACTTCTACGAGCCTTTTCATTGGTTTTTACTATTTTGGCTACATTATTTAATTTTTCTCATAACTCTTTCATTGGAAACATTTTTCTCGTAAACTGATTCTTTGAAGTAACCCCATAAAAAATAATCGAAAGGATTTAAAGCCGGAGATCGTGTTACGTTCGTCAAAAATAGCTATCGTTTACCCAAAATCGAACCTCGGCAATGTTGATGCGAGTCTGATGCCTATGCTAGGTATAAAATATTACAGGTCACCAGTCTCGCACCACCTCGGACCACTTAGCATACTGATCGCACTGTGACAAAAAGGTAATATCTATGCACGGCTTTTCAAAAAAGAAATACTTAAAAAACATATGAGTACCATCGCGGACTTTTTTGTAGACTTTTTCAAGGTGTACAATACTATAGATACATTATTTTGATCAATCTCGCAGGGTTCAACCAGCGTTTGCAATGTAAGCGCAAAAAATGTGTTAATTCACGACATCTCATTAAAAACCTCTAAAAATTATTTACTTGTTTCTCTACTTTACAACGCATATATTATACACACAAACCTTCCTCTTGAATCACTCTATATATTAAAAAAACCTCATCAACATCCGTTGCGTATTTTTAACAATCTAAGCATACAAAGGGACAGACAGACAGCGGGAATCGACTTTGTTTTATACTATGTAATGAAGTTGAAGAATCTTATACAAAACACGACGTTTCACGAAGCGATGACACAGCGGTCACAGCGCTAGCTTAGAGGTTTTTGCCGTGGACTGGGCATTTGTGCTTGTGTGTTGTAGGTGTTTCTGGACCACCGACCCAGGAATAAATCCTACTGGGGGCTGTTGAGTGGGAAGCGTTTATTATTTAACTTCTTCATTTATATTTTAGGTACCTACACATATATTTTTTGTAAAAATATCTTTTTGAAGTTATACTTCTTTTAGCGCGTTAGGGAAAAATGATGAGAGTTAATTTTCACAAACAACCGACACCTGTAGTTAGCTATTTAACGAAGAAGAAGTTAGCAACGTGAAGTTAGCTAGCCAATGAAGTATAACTTCTTACGTGCGTACATAAGTACACACACTTTTTTTATTTCTATATTACTGAAATATAAACGATTCGCGTAATTTGGAGCATCTGTCAAATATTACCTCAATAATCTTAACTGTTTTGGTTGTTATAATAGGGCCCCAGTATGTGTGATGTTTTTCATAATGTAGACATACTAACAATTGCGTCGCAATATAATTATAACAATATTATGTATATTCACAAGAATATCGAATGTTTTGATATAAATATTAATAATCTCAGTATAAACACGAGAAGCAAGATAATTTAAATTCGTAAAATGTCGATTCGAAGGTGCAATTGAAGCCTATTTGTATTGATCGACTCGAAAATACACAATTCATGAACGGGAATTGAGGATCAAAATAATTGCAGCGAACTCTTTTTTTCCACTGATCACGCTGGGTGAGTTTGTGACCGCAGGGCTGACTTGTCGCTCCATACACGCTGCTGCCCGTCTTAGCTCTGAAGGTATTAATCCGTTTCCACAGTTCCAAGCTAGTAGTGAAACTTTTTTATAAATTAAGCTCTCATAAAAGTGATAAAAAATAAAAGACAAACATTTCAAATAAGATGCATTTATTTAATAACATCAATAATTTACATGGTGGCAATAAACACATAAATAAATAATACTTTCTGTTTATCACGACAAAATTATACTTAATATTAAATAAAATAACAATTTAAATATAAAACTAATCTAAACTAATTATTCAACATTTTGACCTTTGACCATCAAAAGGTAAGTTTAAATAATGTTATTACATTTGTTAGTAATAATTGTAATTTAGAGCTAGTGGACAGTTTCTCCAAAAGTGTTAAGAATAAAACACAGAACAAATTATTCAGGGTCCGTATATATAATTATTATAAAACTAAAGCAAAAAATATATTGCGATAATTTGAAATTTTGCAATCTACTATTATCTTAGTTTTACTTCAGCTTATTTCATTTATCAATTTAAAATACTGTCAAATATAATTCACCGCTCATTTTCATTATGTACGACTTTGCTGTCGTCGTACCACGATGATCAACCAGTGGCCTATCGAAAACTTTACATAAGTTGTTTTTTTTTTTAAATTTGATTTAGAGTATGTTTGAAATAGTAGAAAGCTTTGGACCATAAAGATCACAAAGTGATTTTATTACAAATATGTTGTAAATTTTAAATAATTATTAATATAGACTAATTTATTAGTACATTTTAACAATTGATTAAATATTTTAAAAAGGTCAGTATTGTTAATAAGTAAAAATAGTTGTTAATAAATAATTTTTCATGTTATACACAGTTGTTTGAATAATACTTCGAAAATGTACTTTTTGTGAATCTTATACATGACTTGTTATTCGTGACTTTAATATATATAATTGTGCTATATTTTATACATTTTTGCTACTAGATTAAATTTTAATAATTTTATAAGGTAAACATATTGCGTAAGCTTTACATCAGATGACAAACGTATGAATTTTTGTTTTTGGCATTTTCATGGTCATATTTGTAGACGGCCAAGTATTTTTTTTAACAAATAGTTTTTTGTGTATTAAGGTGTAACTTACTGCAGATCATCAGTTCCTTATTACACTAAGAACAAAACTATGTTACTGAGGGATTGAATAACTTTTAAATCAATATGACCTGTATTTATAGTCCAAAATATAGCCTATAGTTACGAAAATATCACCAATTTAAGTTAGTTATGAATATAATACTTTATTGTAACAATCTTTTTACTATTACTCTTATTTCGAACAACAACAATAATATATTAAGAAGTCATTAGCTTTTAAAGGTAAATTTAGGTTTGGAGCAATGTATAAGGTAAGCGTGAATCACAAATTAAGGTGCAAATTTTTTATCTTTGAATCCATATATATCACCATACAAGTTTTGTTTTATTGATTTTCAATAACGACTCAAGGGAAATAGTAATTTAGGAAACCGTCAATAAAAAATTAAAATAAGAAAATCTATTTAAATTTAGATTTTGCAAGAGGAACATTAGAATTGGAGCAGAGTGGTGGATTAAGCTCTGATTCTTCTCCTACATGAGGAAAGAGGTCTATGCCCAGTAGTGGGATATTACAGGCTGAAGCGTGAAGCGTACATTAGAATTAACAGTCACGAAACGTAGTTAAGCTAAAATGACGGCTAATGAAATAAAACAGGTAAGTTTTCATTACATTGGGTAACATTTGCATATATATTAATTTTATTAGTACATGTAATAATTTACTTTAATATATTATTCTGATAAAATATTTCGATAATTGTTATTGTCTACACGTTGAATCTTGTTTCAGAACCGTCAGCTAGCATTAGTGTGACGGTTCTAGAATTAGTCCAGACCAGTCTGGCTAGTCTGGCCGGGTTTAGTCTAGCCACGTCTGCCATTGGCGCAGTGCTGTAGCATTTTACGCAGCGAGTTTGAGCCGCGCCGAGACCAAACATACCTGTAAAATATATTATTTAATTTTAAAAATTGAAGAAACTAACCTAGGCGAAGCAGTTCTTGTGATTTAGTACAAAGGTTATTATTGTGATGATACTATTAAATCGGGATTTTTGTGTAAGATTTATTAAAAATAATTACATTTAGAGACTAATGTTGTATTTACTATTTATTCATTTAGTTTCGCTGTAAATATTAAAAATTAGCTCGAAGTACGAAAGAATCGTGTATATCTCCCAAGTCTTATTATGTACTATTATGTATAAAATATACGTACATTTATTAAAAAATGTGTATATATGTAGGCTTTTACTTAAAACACACGAATAAGGTTGTTTAACTTAGTAACAGACGACCATGAATGTGTTTTTAAACACAATAAAAAAATTAGACCAAGATTTATTTTTGGCATTTATTGGCGCAGATATTGAGCGCTAGCCTTCAAATTTACATCAACATCTTATGGATATAAATAAAAACAATTAATCAGTACTAAAAACATTTATGTTTTTAGCAAACTAAATTATTTTTTGTTTGCGAGCCTAGTACAATTTGCAAAGCGATCCCCGCTTTATCATCGAATGCTCAATATTCAGGCCGATACCTGTACCAACGCATAAAAACTTTTCATACCATACCATTAGCTCTAAAAATCCTATAGACAAAGTATACAATAATATTGTTTAATAGACCGTACCAGCGGTGCTCTGCCAGAAGGACAGTCGGTTGTCGGCCGTGGCGTAGGACACGAGGTAGCGGCCGTCGGGGCTGAAGGCGCAGGCGGTGACCGGCCCCGAGTGCGCGGCCAGCGACTGGCAGCGGCCCGCGCGCAGCTCGTAGATGGCGAGCTGGCCCGTGTGGCTGCCCACTGGGGTGCAGTGAGTTGTAGTTTAGGGAAGTCGGTCGATTGGGTAAGTCGGAAGATTAAGGAAGTCAGTAGAATAGGGAAGATAGAACTGATAGTTCCGAGGAGGCACGCTGTTCGTAGATAGTCAGCTGGCCTGTGTGGCTGCACACTAGATACAGCGATTTAATAGAATATCAATAAAATAGGGAAAAATGATCCACTGATATGCAGTGATTTATTAACATATCAGTAAATTAAGAAAACACGCTTTTAGCAAATGGAAAGGTCTCAGGCAGCTCGTAGATAAGCTAACTGCCCCGTATCCCATCGGCATCACCGGAATTAGTACAAAAGTCAGTATACCAGGGGAAAATGTTGCCAGCGACTAGTATCGCCCCGCAAACGTTATAAAAAGTCATTTTAATTGAAAACGTCATTAAAAGTCCTTTTAACTGTTGAATAAACTAAAAAACTATTGGACTGTCAATAAAAATTCTTTCATGAATATAAAGCTATCACTAAGTGGCGTAGGCTATGTTTAAACAGGAAAATAATGAAAAATATAACCGAGAAATCAATAAAATTAATATACAGGTACACCATAAGCCTGGTAGGTGGAGGGTAATTAATCCGTTTAGCTACTAACTGCCACACGAATACCAGATCTATATGAGACTACAGGTCAAGAGGTTTAACATTTTAATAATCGAGCGATTTAAAAAATATTCTAAATAAAGTGATTAAATGAATGTGTGGTGGACCATATATCGTTCCATATTTTTATTTTTTCCTATACCATATTTTTATTTTTATTTTTAATAGTAATAAAAAAAATCAAAGTTCAATTAATGTAGACACATACAAAAAAAAAAAAATCATATATCATAGTGGTAACTTACCTGTAAATAGAATATTATAAGTAATGATAGTTAAAGCTTACAAATGTACAAAGATTAAGCAACACGAAAACAATTTTAACTTAGTCAATGATATCTAAGAAGTTATTTAAATACTAATTATATTTTACCTGCGATTCTTCTAGTCGCAGGGCAGTGCGAGACTTGGTTGTAGCGACAGATCGCGGGGAATACCTCATTCAGACCTTTACTCTTGAGATGTGATTGGTCCACGCAGTGCAGGATAATGTCCATAACCTATTAAAGTTTTGTGATATTATTTGGCGTTCGAGTAATTGTAGTGATAATATTGTACTCTTACATCTTTAAATGTCCAAAATAATTGTGTTTGCAGGCAAACGAAGAAAAACCGACTTCAATTATATCGACAAGTAAAGCAACGTAGGTAGACGAAAAAATAGTCAAGTAAATACTTATTATCAAAGATTACTTAAAAAGTTGCAATCAGATCTCGATGAAATTTAAAT
Source organism: Melitaea cinxia (assembly GCF_905220565.1). Classification (NCBI taxonomy): domain Eukaryota; kingdom Metazoa; phylum Arthropoda; class Insecta; order Lepidoptera; family Nymphalidae; genus Melitaea; species Melitaea cinxia. The sequence goes on from NC_059422.1 coordinate 6,261,053, forward strand.
GTGCCCACATGACAAACATTAGCTTTCGATTAAATTAAAAATCATCAAAATCGGTTCACCGAATAAAAAGTTATGCGGATTTTCGAGTGTTTCCCTCGATTTCTCTGATCCAACCATCAGATCTTGATTTCCTTATCATGGTACCAAACTAGGGATATATCCTTTCCAACAAAAAAAGAATTATCAAAATCGGTTCATAAACGACAGAGTTATCCCCGAACATACATAAAAAAAAACATATATATTGAAGTCGGTTAATAACGATAATTTCAGCGACAGAACGAATTTCAGGGCCTCGACAGAGGCACGAAAGTAATGCAATTGGTAGCACTACATTTCTCAAAGTTCTAAAGTTCGAGGTGAGGTCAGACAGTCGAGCTAGGGCGGGGGCGGTCAGGTCACCTCGACGAGCAGCTCGGCCACGTCGGCGTGCACGCGCTCGATGAGCAGCTCGACGCCGCGCAGCACCTCCGCGCGGCCGCGGTGCAGCGCCAGCGCGGCGGGCGGGGGCGGTCACAGCACCGAGGTGAGGTCAGACAGTCGAGCTAGGGCGGGGGCGGTCAGGTCACCTCGACGAGCAGCTCGGCCACGTCGGCGTGCACGCGCTCGATGAGCAGCTCGACGCCGCGCAGCACCTCCGCGCGGCCGCGGTGCAGCGCCAGCGCGGCGGGCGGGGGCGGTCACAGCACCGAGGTGAGGTCAGACAGTCGAGCTAGGGCGGGGGCGGTCAGGTCACCTCGACGAGCAGCTCGGCCACGTCGGCGTGCACGCGCTCGATGAGCAGCTCGACGCCGCGCAGCACCTCCGCGCGGCCGCGGTGCAGCGCCAGCGCGGCGGGCGGGGGCGGTCACAGCACCGAGGTGAGGTCAGACAGTCGAGCTAGGGCGGGGGCGGTCAGGTCACCTCGACGAGCAGCTCGGCCACGTCGGCGTGCACGCGCTCGATGAGCAGCTCGACGCCGCGCAGCACCTCCGCGCGGCCGCGGTGCAGCGCCAGCGCGGCGGGCGGGGGCGGTCACAGCACCGAGGTGAGGTCAGACAGTCGAGCTAGGGCGGGGGCGGTCAGGTCACCTCGACGAGCAGCTCGGCCACGTCGGCGTGCACGCGCTCGATGAGCAGCTCGACGCCGCGCAGCACCTCCGCGCGGCCGCGGTGCAGCGCCAGCGCGGCGGGCGGGGGCGGTCACAGCACCGAGGTGAGGTCAGACAGTCGAGCTAGGGCGGGGGCGGTCAGGTCACCTCGACGAGCAGCTCGGCCACGTCGGCGTGCACGCGCTCGATGAGCAGCTCGACGCCGCGCAGCACCTCCGCGCGGCCGCGGTGCAGCGCCAGCGCGGCGGGCGGGGGCGGTCACAGCACCGAGGTGAGGTCAGACAGTCGAGCTAGGGCGGGGGCGGTCAGGTCACCTCGACGAGCAGCTCGGCCACGTCGGCGTGCACGCGCTCGATGAGCAGCTCGACGCCGCGCAGCACCTCCGCGCGGCCGCGGTGCAGCGCCAGCGCGGCGGGCGGGGGCGGTCACAGCACCGAGGTGAGGTCAGACAGTCGAGCTAGGGCGGGGGCGGTCAGGTCACCTCGACGAGCAGCTCGGCCACGTCGGCGTGCACGCGCTCGATGAGCAGCTCGACGCCGCGCAGCACCTCCGCGCGGCCGCGGTGCAGCGCCAGCGCGGCGGGCGGGGGCGGTCACAGCACCGAGGTGAGGTCAGACAGTCGAGCTAGGGCGGGGGCGGTCAGGTCACCTCGACGAGCAGCTCGGCCACGTCGGCGTGCACGCGCTCGATGAGCAGCTCGACGCCGCGCAGCACCTCCGCGCGGCCGCGGTGCAGCGCCAGCGCGGCGGGCGGGGGCGGTCACAGCACCGAGGTGAGGTCAGACAGTCGAGCTAGGGCGGGGGCGGTCAGGTCACCTCGACGAGCAGCTCGGCCACGTCGGCGTGCACGCGCTCGATGAGCAGCTCGACGCCGCGCAGCACCTCCGCGCGGCCGCGGTGCAGCGCCAGCGCGGCGGGCGGGGGCGGTCACAGCACCGAGGTGAGGTCAGACAGTCGAGCTAGGGCGGGGGCGGTCAGGTCACCTCGACGAGCAGCTCGGCCACGTCGGCGTGCACGCGCTCGATGAGCAGCTCGACGCCGCGCAGCACCTCCGCGCGGCCGCGGTGCAGCGCCAGCGCGGCGGGCGGGGGCGGTCACAGCACCGAGGTGAGGTCAGACAGTCGAGCTAGGGCGGGGGCGGTCAGGTCACCTCGACGAGCAGCTCGGCCACGTCGGCGTGCACGCGCTCGATGAGCAGCTCGACGCCGCGCAGCACCTCCGCGCGGCCGCGGTGCAGCGCCAGCGCGGCGGGCGGGGGCGGTCACAGCACCGAGGTGAGGTCAGACAGTCGAGCTAGGGCGGGGGCGGTCAGGTCACCTCGACGAGCAGCTCGGCCACGTCGGCGTGCACGCGCTCGATGAGCAGCTCGACGCCGCGCAGCACCTCCGCGCGGCCGCGGTGCAGCGCCAGCGCGGCGGGCGGGGGCGGTCACAGCACCGAGGTGAGGTCAGACAGTCGAGCTAGGGCGGGGGCGGTCAGGTCACCTCGACGAGCAGCTCGGCCACGTCGGCGTGCACGCGCTCGATGAGCAGCTCGACGCCGCGCAGCACCTCCGCGCGGCCGCGGTGCAGCGCCAGCGCGGCGGGCGGGGGCGGTCACAGCACCGAGGTGAGGTCAGACAGTCGAGCTAGGGCGGGGGCGGTCAGGTCACCTCGACGAGCAGCTCGGCCACGTCGGCGTGCACGCGCTCGATGAGCAGCTCGACGCCGCGCAGCACCTCCGCGCGGCCGCGGTGCAGCGCCAGCGCGGCGGGCGGGGGCGGTCACAGCACCGAGGTGAGGTCAGACAGTCGAGCTAGGGCGGGGGCGGTCAGGTCACCTCGACGAGCAGCTCGGCCACGTCGGCGTGCACGCGCTCGATGAGCAGCTCGACGCCGCGCAGCACCTCCGCGCGGCCGCGGTGCAGCGCCAGCGCGGCGGGCGGGGGCGGCGCGCCGGCCGCCGCGCCCGCGCAGCGCGCCACCTCGCGCGCCATCGTCGTGATGAACGCGGCCGGCCTGCGGGCGAGCGCGGGAGTCAATCTGACGTGTCGGTGACACGGGCTCGCGACCAGTCTCGGTTGTAAACGCTGAACGTTTTCAACGATAGTAGATGTACAACTCCAACGGGTATCGGTGAGACGGGCTCGCGACCAGTCTCGGTTGTAAACGCTGAACGTTTTCAACGATAGTAGATGTACAACTCCAACGGGTATCGGTGAGACGGGCTCGCGACCAGTCTCGGTTGTAAACGCTGAACGTTTTCAACGATAGTAGATGTACAACTCCAACGGGTATCGGTGAGACGGGCTCGCGAGCAGTCTCGGTTGTAAACGCCGAAAACGGCCAACGAAAGTGGATGTATAACTCCAGCGTGTTGGCTGACACCAATACTTAGCGGCATCACAGCGTCATTTATTTGGAAGGCCGAATATTAAGCTTACCTAACCGAAAAAGATAAGGCCTTTAAGAGCAGTCGTAAAAGTGAAGCTCCGTCCTCTCCCTTGGGTCTCCTATCGAGATTAGGACGAAGTCGGAAGAGGATCCCCGCAATGATGACAAATTATTGTACGCTTCAGCGTATAATATCCCATTACTGGGCATAGGCCTCTTTCCCCATGTAAGAGAAGGATCGGAGCTTAATCCACCACGCTGCTCTAATGCGAGTTGGCGAATATATTCCTATCCCAATGAGTAACAATCATTATCAAGTGTACATGATAACAACTGGGACCGACGGCTTAACGTGCTCTCCGAGGCACGGTGGGGAGACCCACGAGGACTGCACAAACACCCAGACCACGGCAAACATCTGTATGACCAATATAAATGTTTGTTATGTGCGAAGATCGAAACCGCAATCGCCAGCGCAACAGTCACAAATCAGTGCTGTGACCAATGTACCAACGCGTCGTCAATTACTGTACACGCCAGACATATGTTCGTTATAGTCTAGACATTTGTAATTGTATTGATTATTTACAAGTCATGTTACAACCGGCTCATAAAACATAGTGGCTTCATTAGAAAAGAGACATTTGATCAGAAACGGTACGTCGTAGGTACAGGAGATTAGGAGACATCCATCAACTACGTTAGCTCAGAATGGGAGTCGGGGGGGTCCAATGAAATCGCACCAAATCTCATTTAAACCGAGGAGGGAGGGGATAATTGAAAATCGCACATCAACTTCAAAACATAAAATATTACAGATATTAAAGATATATATTTTGAATGTTCATTTTGCCTGCTAAAATAAATTTCATGGCTATTAAAGTTATTTAGTTTTGTTTTGAATTTTATTTAATTTAAATAAATTAACTATAGTATATACCTGAGCAGTTTATTATTTTCCATCAATTTCTATTATAGTCAGTGTCAATCTCCCGTATGGGGAGGAGTGGTCCAGGCAAATCTCACTAAATCTCACCTAAGAGTGAGAGGGGAAGTCTAAACTGATCGAAAAAAATAACTTACGTAATTTATGGATGCCCCCTTACTTTGTGATTCTGTCTTAAAAAGACTTGAGTTGTACAAAAGAAACTACATGACTATAAAATACTCTAATTTCCAAGAAAATTGCAAGGAATTGACGACGCGTTGGCGCAGCGGTTACAGCACTGGCCGTTGCGCTGGCGATCGCGGGTTTGATCCCTACTCACTACAAACATTTGTATTGGCCATATAGATGTTTGTCGTGATCTCGGCGTTTGTGCTAGTGTATTGTCTACCTAAATAAGAGTCAGTTTACATGAAGCCAGGGTTTTTTAGAAGGAACACCATAATATATGATGTTAGTTAAATTTATTATAGGTGATTAAAAACTGAAATTGAGAGCCATATGAGATATATGTTGAGAATTTTAATTTTGTAATTGAAAACTAAAACGTATTCTATAACTAAGACTATTCACTGACCTGGCTGTAGCGATGAGCGTGAGCGCGTGTCTGGCGGTGCGGCAGGAGTCCGCTTGAGGAGTCAATGGCAGGCCGTATGTCATGGACGGGACCAGTTTGTCCGCGTCCGAGCACATCTCCAGTAAACCTAACAATAAGAAATTAACAATAATATGAAAGATTCTGGAATTCTAGAAACTTTTTTAGTGCCTAGATTTTTTTTTATCAATCTGACAAAAAGAAAAAAATATACTCGACTAAACCTATTTTAGTCAATCAGTTAAATCCAGTCTTAGGAAAAATTTTGTGTTTCAATCAAACAATTAGTATGCGACATATTTACAATATCGATAACTTCGAGCAAATGTGACTCGTGAAGTGAACAATATAATAGTTCTCACACATCAATCACCTCAATGTTGCGATCATTACTGTAGGCTGGGGTCGTTTCTGGGGTGTCCTGGCCAGCAGCAGGTGGTCAGCACTAAGGGCCGGCAGCCCGCACACTCACCCAGCAGCACGTGGCTGACGTCCAGGTAGGGCTCCCACACGGCGAACCCGCGGCCCAGCAGGTCCACGGCGGCGCGGCGCAGCGGCGTGTGCGCGGGCAGGCGCGCGCTGCCGGGCGCCAGCAGCAGGTGCGTCAGCGCCAGCGCCGTCAGCCGGCCCAGGTTGTTGGACGCGCTCAGCGTGAACCCTGGCCGATTACCGTTACGTTACCGCTCTGCTCGAGTGATGCGACTGGTCGCCTGACACACCGACTGGGGTGGATATTTGTGCTTGTACACATATTTCTTTCCGGTTTTGATGTCTGTCCCCGTGGGTCTCCCCACCATGCCTCGGAGAGCACGTCAAGTCGTCAGTCCCAGTTGTTATCATAAATATCTGATAGCGATCGTTACTCATAGTAAGGGACATATCTGCAAGCCCGAAGTGGAGCAACGTGGTGAATTAAACTCCAATCATTCTTCTACATGGATGAAGAGGCCTATGACCAGCAATGAGATGTTTCAGACTGAATATCATACTAAATTATTTTTACTGAGATAGAGCAAGACAGGAAATAATCTGCTAGAAATCTGGAGCAGCCCGACCGTGGAAGTGTCCAACCTTACAGAAGATCACAGTTAAATACGGTTCTCAGATAGCGTTGTGCTCCTGTGGTGAGTAAGGTAACGAGAACTCCTGGGCGGGGGATTGGGGGTTGGGTCGGCAAGGCGCTTGCGATATATCTGGAGTTGCAGACGTCTATAAGCTACGGTAATTGCTTATAATCAGGTAAGCTGTACACTTGTTTGCATAAAAAAAGAATCCTGCTTCAGCCTGTAATATCCCACTACTGGGCATAGGCCTCTTTCCCCATGTAGGAGAAGGATCAGAGCTTAATTCACCACGCTGCTCCAATGCGAGTGGGCGGACATATTCCCTACTATGATTAACGATCGCTATCAGGTGTACATGATAACAACCGGGACCGACGGCTTAACGTGCTCTCTGAGGCACTATGGGGAGACCCACAAGGACTGCACAAACACCCAGACCACGGCAAACACCTGTATGGCCAACACAAATGTTTTTCATGTGCGGGGATCGAACCCGCAACCGCCAGCGCAATAGGTACAATCCGTGGCTGTGACCGTTGCGCCAACGCGGCGTCCGTCCTGGTCCTGGGACCATGTTGGTTGTAAAATATCCGAAATGACAGGCATATATAAAACTTAAAAAAAACCGCAATAAAAACCAAAAAAGTTGTTTCATTATAATAAGTATTATAAAGCTAATTTTTTTTTTTTTGTTTAAACGTGTTAATCTCAGATAGAACAGGTTCGATTTGAAAAATTATTTTTGTGATGGATAGTTTTTTTGCCGAGAAAGGCTAAGACTGTATTATAATTTTGTTAAAATTTATATTTTTGATTAAAACACGCGGTCATATAACTGCGGGTCACAGCGAGTAGTTTGTAACTGTTTACAATGTTGCGCTATATATGTCTTTATTGTCTTTCATAGTCATTTGTGTCGGAATCGCGGAAGTGCTTAGCGTCCCCGCGACCTCGCTCCAGGCGAGCGAAAGAATACCCCAAAGGTTTCAGTCCGTGCGAATCGGACATACCCTCCAGCTCCCCCTGGCTCGAGCCATCCGTTAGGGATTTCCTCTGGGTCAAAAAAATGGCTATATAGACTATATTATATTTACGTTCAAATTAACGCGGTCATCTAACCGCGGGTCACAGCTAGTAGCTTGTAGCTCTTACAATGTTGCTCTGTATATGTATTGTCATTGATTGTCTCTATTAACTTAAAATCTGGTGGTCTGGTCTCTTGCTCTGTAGATAAAATGAGTTGCTGGCACAGTGCCGAGAGTGACTTGCTCCCGGTTGTTTTAGCTTCGTCAATACGCTGATTGTATCTCCGCTAAATCTACTTTAAAATAACGGCATCAGTACAAATGTAACATGTAACACACTTTGTATAACTACATTCGGAATAAGTGAATTTCATTTTGAATTTGAATTCGGATGTCATCACGCTGTCTCACTAACATTGACCGTAGCAACTCTGACCCAACAGTCGACTAGAAAAGTACCGTTTTAAATTTTGAACGGTAGCACGGAAATATTTACTTTTCGCGTTTTTTAAGTAAATTCGAAAACTGATTCCTTTTGTACAAAAATATTATTTTATTTATTGGTTGTGCTGCAATGTGTGTTCCGTCCACGGGTATCGAGATATCTGAATTAGTACTTACCCTCGACGATAGAACTCTTCCTACTGTTGCCATCCTTGTGTCTCTTATTACCAGCTGTACCTGTAAACGATTTTAACATTAACCATTATCTGAACAAGCAATCACGTTTATCATAGTACAGAGCTGTTACATCTAGCCTATTAGGTACATCACTAACTTTTAATTATGTCACACTAGTTTTTAGTTTTTGTTTTACATGTTTTAATGTTACAGTATACAAAAAAACGAGTGTGTTTTAGACCGCCCAACTGAAGTAAAACTTCTGCACAATAGGCCTGCAGTGTGTCTTAGACATACGAAACGTAACTGGCTATAAGAGAAAGAGAGAAAGAAAATATGTGCTCGCACATTTCTCTCTTGCTCCGTTCGCCTCGTCCGATCACATTTTTCGTAACCTTTTCGTAACACATTCACTAGCTTACTCTCAAAGTCAAGCATGCGTTGTTTGTGTAGAAGTTTTAGTTAAATAAAGATGGAGAGATGGCTTCACGAAAGAACAGCGCTGTGTACTAACAAATACAGCACAAAGCTCAGTGGCACCTTTTTGGGGACATATATTTATTAGATTTAATTCGCTCATAGTTTTGTTACTTCCTTTTTATATTACTCCTACCCAAATTAATATTTTTTCTTTCTTTTTAAATTCATTTACAACAACATTAAAATCATCTAACTAAAAATCATCTTCAGTACCTTCGCTTATATCTTGTCCGAATTCAGCGCCAATAACACCCAGCAGTACTACAGCCGTGGTCTGCTTACGTTTCAGTTCCGCTAAAGAGGACGGTTTACGAACTATTTCTTCCTCCTCCTCTTCAAATTCTTCTTCTTGCTGTAAAGACAGTACATATTGCATGCAACTATCTACTTACATATTTTTACTTCTAGTTTTATTGAAATCAAACAAATAATCAAACGAATCAGTGCCATATTTCATGCCATAGCTAAATGCGTGTTTTCTTTCCGATTCTTGTCTGGCAAATATACATTCTGAATTGGTAATTGCTTCAGATTAAGTATAATTCAATTTTCAAAGACCAATTAATTATATTTTGCGAAATGACCATTTAAGTGGTTTGAGGATAGAAGTAATTTTAGGTTTAGATTTTTTTGAAAAATTGTTAGTTAGTAATATTAGGTTTCTTGATCTCATAAACTTATCAGATCCCGTAAACATATAAGGACAGATATATCAGCTTTATTTTCTAGCACTATTTTGTACTCAAATAATGTCTATCAAAAATTTGAGAATTCAGGTAAGTTAGTATTGATTTGTCTACTATATCTCACATCTCTAACGACCTTCTCAGCGGGTTCCTTCTGCGCGGCGTGCGGGTTGATACTCTCGGTGTGAGTGTACAGCGGCAGGTATTGTGCCCAGTTGTCTACTAGCGCCTTGCGACCTTTCGGTCCCAATCTGGAAAGACAGACACACAAAAGATTGTAAATAAATACATCATGCCCAAACCCCACTCATTTTCCCAGGTGTTTATAAAATAAGCAATAAAATTATAATAGTAGGTTAGACGGGAACCCACCCAGTGTGTGAATGTGGAAAGAATGAAAGAAAGAAATTAGTATGTAGAATGAAAGTGCGAGAAGAATAAATGCGAGAACTGGTATGGATGAGCAGTTTAAGCGACCCCATGTCGGAGGTATAAAAAAAAATCTGGAAAGACATTGTGCATATTTGATTCCACTAGTCTATTTCTCATTTACACCTTTTTAAATAATTTTGAATGGATATAACTCTGAAGACCTAATAAAAACGGCTACTTGCCTTTTGAAGATATAACCTTTGAAGTAATGTTTTTTTGTTTAAAAATTATTTGCCAGTAAAGAAAAACATTGTGACGATTGAAATGACCGAAACTTCCAAAGCAACCAGAATGACTGGAAATGAGTAGTAGACCAAATCAGGTTCATATTATTCTACTTATTAGCAATAAAAAAGCAGAACAAAAATTATTTGAATAAAAAATTAATTACATTAAATAGTCGCTACAGATGACGCAGTGATCAAAAATAATTAAATTGGCACATAAAAAATACCAACTACATGTAATTACACATTTAGCTAAAACGAACAAAAATTAAGTAAAAGCTAAGGCAAAAACAAAAGACCATAACTTAAGCTAGGTTATAAAAGCTAAGGCTACAAAACTTCGAAAAAATTGTCAACGAAATCGTCATTACTAAATACTTGTCCTTGAGGAAGGGGTAATCTTTGCACAGCAGTAGGAGATTTAAAGGTATTAAAGTAAAGTATGAAATAAAGATTATCCTTATCAGTGACCTGCCAAGTTCAGCCAGTAGCAACGCTTGAGCCGCTTCACGTACTTCGAGGCAGTGATGCTGCCATCTACGCGCCAACATCTCCACTTGAGGACGCTTGAAGCTCTTTGCACCTGTATTTTAAAAATTGAACTCTCACTCTATTATCGTTTATTGATTTTATTACAATACAAAAAGTTCTAATTTTTTTCAATCTAAGCATAATATCTAGTATCTTATCTTTCTTCAGTATGTCTTTGACTAAATAAAAAGTGATGAAAATGTAACCACTGTAAGTATACGCATAGTGGCTGTGAGTGTCACAAGATAAAAGTTTCTTGATATTTTAATTTTTAAGAACAATTAATATTTTGCTGTGTGGTTACGGCATTAAGAATACAGCCACCCCCTCTCTTCCTGTAGGTGTCGTAAGAGGCGACTAAGGGATAACACAGTTCCACTACCACCTTAGAACCTAAAAAGCCGACCGATGGCGGGATAATCGTCCAACTGCTGGCTATGAAATACACAGGCCGAAGACGGGCAGCAGCGTCTTCGGTACGACAAAGCCAGCCCTGCGGTTACCAACCCGCCTGCCCAGCGTGGTGACTATTGGCAAAACACATGAGTTCACTCCATTTTTTGGCGCGAACTTGTGGAGGCCTATGTCCAGCAGTGGACTGTAATAGGCTGAAATAATGAATATGTAATTGAATATTGATAACTTTTTTACCCTAATTTTACACACTCTTTTCCAAAAAACTAAGCATGCCTGCATTCATATATTTTACTATTCATTCGGTCTAATTTAGTCATTAAAAAACATAATTTTATTTTCTTACCAGCAGCGACCACCTTGTCCGGTAACAAGACGCAATGCAAAGTAGCCAGTAGCGACCAGCCTTGCTTGATATGCGCCTGCTGCGCCGCTAATTGCTCTTCCCGCTCTTCATCACCGGCCCATGACGATGTACGGGTTGTCGGTCTGTTTGTTACATTTGCTACTTTAATAACTATCTTTATGCCAAAGACAAGTTTTAAGCTATGAGGTTTATATGAGAATAATGTGTTCTAGTAACGTATTTTTTTCCCGGATACGCACTTTAAAATAATTTCCCATCAGGGTTTTATTCAGTAGTGACTAAACAAATCTATTGATAAAGACTTGTATAATAATAAAGGTATTAATTCATTTTAATAGCATAATGGATAAGTACGCCATTACATAGTCACTGGCTACGCTCAAACACAATATAGAAAGAAATAAAGATAAAAGGACCTAGAATCAAACCTTCTAGTACACCAACATAAAATAGAGGTTAACAATTTTTTTGGTTCAAGGCACAATCATTGCATGAAATTTAACGTTAGCCAAGATAGAAAATCTGACATCTAAAAATATATTTAAAGTTCAACATAATCAAAAGCCTTACAAAGATCAAATTCACAATTATACAAAACTTTTCATACCTATGTAATCTCCTAGCGACTTCTTGCTCAGGCACGAAGCTGGCGTTGCTCATAGACATGAGGGTGTTGGCCAGCGCGACGATGGAGAGAAGGTGGTTTGTCGTTAGTGTGGTACTGAGTTCCCAGTGCAACTTGGAGGTGAACAATCTGAAATAATTTGAATGATAATGAAAAAATTTGTGAATGATTCTTTCCGTTTGGTCAAAACTACTAAGGAATTAAGACAAATTATTCGTTAGATGGACATAATAATAGCTTTTCTTAATTTTTATCATTTCGGAAGAGGAATTTTAAAATAAAATAAATAAATATTTACAACATACGCTGTAAATATACGCATACCCATCTGTTCCTAAAGTAAGCAACTTAATGCTTGTGTTATAGGTAACAGCCGACTGGTATAACTAATTTTTTTTTCGATAAACATACATATAAATAATACATATATAAATAAATATATATATTACACCCAGACTCAGGGTGGGAATCGAACCCACAGCCCCCGGAGCAGAAAGCAGGGTCACTACAAACTGCGCCAACGGGCTAGTAAGTAGTAGTAGGGGGTTTAGGGTAGTACATGAAACGGTAATATATTGTAAACTAAGTTTTCTTGGTTTAGAGACAAATTTATAGAGACCTAGTTAATTTCTCCTGTCGCAACAGTTCGACTGGAAGATCGGAAGTCAAGAGTAATGGATCATCGGGCGCTGAAGCACACGCGTCCATCCAGCTACCTAGCCTGGTCGGAAGCTGAACTGCCATGTGGCCATGACGTGAGACCACGCCGAAGCATACTGGTACCTAAAACGTTGTTACAGTTAGGTTTATTTTTTACAAGCTTTCACCCGCGGTTTCGCTCGCATTGAATTTTTTTTAGTAAAAAGTATCCTATGTTACTTTTAATACCTCCAAGAATATGTGTACAAAGTTTCATGATGATCGTTTAAGTAGTTTTCGCGTGAAAGCGTAAGCGTATTAGTAGGGTTTTTAAAACAATTTAATAAAAATCACACTTTTTAGCTGATAGTGAGGCCAGAAACGAGTCACTTATGTTATACGTTATTCAATGTACTTATACTTTTTCAAGGAGGTTCATAAAAAAAAAATCATATGATAGCCATATTGCCAAAACAAAATGAACTATCTTCATTCAAACGCATTGAAAAGCATGAAACAAATCCCAATTTTACCCACTATTCACTACCCTCTGCCGTGTTGACAAATTTGAAATATTTCAACGTCATACAATTTACATAATAAAGATTAAAAAATCTTTTCGCTCTGACTTCTTAAAATATTCTCGCCATTTTTTAAGCCATTAGGATAATGTTTTAATTATTAATTTAGGATATATAAGCATTGCTAACAAACGATTCAAGCAGGACAAAGATTCATCCACCAAGGAGATATAATAGGCTTATAAAACTTTATATATATAAAGTTTAGCGGTAGTAAAAAATTGTATAAAAAAATCACAGATACCATCGGTCGTAGCAATCCAAGTTTAGACTCGCAGACCCTATCGAGATCTGGGTCCAACCCCCAGGCGTGGAGCAGCGATATGAGGATCTGGGCGATCTCCATCGTATGCGGAGCTTCGGCCAGCGACATGTCACGTGGCCTTTGACGTTTTGTTGGCGTGTCATCTGCGAAGAGAAAATAAATTCTAGTTAAGTTTGAGCTAAACTGTAATAAACATATCATTATCGATATAGAAACTGGGTTAAAATTTAAGTGTGTTTATTTCAATTTATTTAATAATAATAATAAATAATAGTACACTTTATTGTACACCAAAAACAGAAATAATGCATAGCAAAGAAAGAAAAATATTAAAAACATATTTATTAGGTACAAATGCCTTATCGCTAAAAAGCGATCTCTTCCAGGCAACCTTAGGGCAAAGGAAATGGTCTAGCGTTAGCATAGGTTTACAAGTTACAACAAATTTATAATAAATATTCAAATAATTAAACATATACATACATACAGACATAATACCTAATAATAATAATAATTTAAATGAGTGGAGGTTCTGTAATTGAAAAAAATGTTCAGAGTGACGGTTGATTTAGTTGCCGGTTTTAAGTCAAAAGACATTTCGTACATTTTATATCACTTGGTAGTTTTACAATTACGTATATAAAATAACTAGCTGACCCAGCAACCATTGTATTGCCATATATATTATTAACCCCCTTAATCCCCTCCACTTGTAACTTAGGGGTATGACAAATAGATGTTGATCGATTTTCAGACATATCAATTAAAATATTTAACGGCTGGACCGATTTATAATTTCATAAAAATCGTTCCAGCCGTTTCGGAGGAGTATGGTAACTAACATTGTGACACGAGAATTTTATATATTAGATATTATTTGCAATGCTTTAAAACTTACTTGAATAAATTGTTAAGAACATTAACACAAAGCTAAAATTTTAAATCAGTTTTATCATCGCCTCTCTTCCGTTCACACGCCCCGCTTCTAGTTGTAGTCGAAGCGTGTTATTTTATAGCCTATCCTTCCTCAATAAACAGCTAATGTATCGTAACATAATTTTGTCAAATAAGAATTCGACCAAGCAAAGGAGTATTATATTTAAACATAATAATTAAACGGATTTTGTCATGAGGTCGCTTAACGACTTTTGTCAAAAAAAAAAAAAAAAAAAACTTAAATAAGACATATAATTCCTTTTTCCAATATGGCTGTCACTTGTTACTTTAAAAAAAATATTGATGAAGCAATTGAACCAGCGAGGATGATTCTTATCATATAAGTATGTATCATATATAAAAAATTAGATACTAATATGGTCTCGAAAATTTTGATACAGGTTGTATTCTCGATTCCACTAACTAATTTTCTTCGTGTCTTTTACAGTACTAAATAGTTCATATGATATAAGCCAATTCATCTGTGATATACGACTCTAAATCCTAAACAAATTAATGAATCATACGGCCCAATATAAAGCCAAGGTTATTCAGCGACGCAAAAAAATTGATTCGCTTAAATTAAGATTGCGTTGGAGTGCATGATCATTGAGAGTGTAAATTTCAGGGGTAACGTTACTCCATTTTCTCTATTTTTCTTTTTTTACTTCGCTTGCCTTACGTAGTCGGAGAAGAGAAGGAAGATTGGCGGCAGTAAGTTCAGCATAGGATTTACTATTCTTTTGATAGTGGAATAAAAAGGATCTGGACAGCCAAGATTATATCATTAAGGCATAATGAAGACCTTTTTAAGATCGATACCTTTTTTACCAGCATTTTTATTCATTATGCTGAGTTTGCAGAAGTTCTTATATTTCTAGATATACGTGATCGAGCTTAATTTATTTTCACATCTTTTTCAGCTAAGCTAAGAACTTAATGCTTGTGTTATAGGTAACAGACGACTGATAAATCTACAAAAAATATCATACCGATGTATTATAAATATTTTTTGTACTCAGAATGGGAATCGTACTTAGAGCAGGAAGCTGAGTCATACAAACTGTACCAACGGGCTAGTCAACGATGAACGCTAATGACGTCAAAGTCCACGTTATTTGCGTACGTACAATATGCTAAACAATGGGAACCTACTTAAATATTAATATATGTACTACTGCTACAAAATCAATAAATTTAATAACACTTCCGCAACAGCAATCGAGTTCAACTTCTCATGATTACCGATTCAGAAATAGCTATGACCAAGGCGGCTGTGAGTTCACGATAATCGTCTATAACGCCGCTCACCTCGGGTGAGTAATGATTTGTTTTGACCCCTATTAAATGTAGCATTGATTATTTGTTTGTTCTAGATAAATATTTCAATTCTTCTATTCGTATTTTTACGTCATGTCCTGGAAGAGATCGCTCGTAAAAAGGGAGAGTGTGAGTGAGAAAAAATGAGATTTAAAAAAAAATCATTCATCAGGACACTCCTACATATATTTTCTTACTCAGGACTGAGGTCCCGAAAAGTGCTCGTTTACAGCAAGACCTTCTAAACTCTGTATACTTTTTAACAGAAACAGTTTTGTTTCACAATTTCTAAATCCAAATAAATATATACTATATATACTAAACCGTCGTGCCGCCTTCATTATTCCTTACCAGTACAAACAATAAAATTTAACGGTTATTTTTTTTTGCTTCATTATCAACTTACAATCAATAAAACACATAAATTTTAAGCATTTATTTGTTCAATGTAATTTTGTAAAAGTTTTGTCCAATGCAGTTTTTTATGTTGCAAAAGGTCATCTTTCATATTTATTTTTATGTTGTCTTTTGTCCACTTGTCATAAGGACTTGTAATAGTTGGTTTCAAATTAAGTCAAATATCAACATCATATAACCTTCGTGTTTTCTCCACTCCACGTGACATTGGCGAAATCATCTATTATACCTATTCTCTTTTGACATTATCGAAAACCAATAATTATAATGAACTAGCGACCGGCCCCGACTTATGCATTTTTGATTTACTGTACATATAAACTTTCCTCTGGAATCACTCTATTTACTGCAGAAAACTGCATCAAAATCCGTTGCGTAGTTTTATAGATCTACGCATACAGACAGCGGTAAGCGACTTTGTTTTATACTATGTAATGATGAATGACTAACTACGTTGTAGTTGCGTATAATTCAAGCCATTAGGTTATAATGTAAATACACTATACATAATACTCAATACTAATTACAAAGCAATTTGTAGACGAAACGAAAATCTATAATTTTCAATAGTACTCATACACTTTGTGTAGTAATATACTGCTGTTTATATACTGAGTACATTAAAATATGCAAGTCAATGACTCATTTATAGATAATAAATTGACATTCGCGCCATTTTAGGTTAATCAATACAAAATGGCGCAATACGTCAAAATGTGCACAGATAAAATAATCCATAAAAGATCAAAATATGATTATTGATAGTAGAATATAATTGGTATTATTTAATCAATAGTTGTTTGTGCTTTTATATCCGATTGGTTAACGAATGACCGACTTACTTCCGGTTATACGTCAAGGTTTTTACACGATGTTTTTAATTTTATTAGTCTATTTTTAAAAAAAAAAAAAAAATTAATGAGTTCCTTATTACATAGGAAGGTATGTAGACAATTAAAATAACAATACAACACGCATTTATAAATTTAAACTAGCGGCCCGCCCCGGCTTCGCACGGGTGCAATGCTGACTAAATATACTACAGAATGTCTTTATTTATAGTATGAAACCAGCTTATAGCATGGTTATTAACATAATAACAACATTCAAATATGCGTCGTTAGATTACACGTTGTTAGAGAATGCGTTGAAGAAATAGAGGTTCACTGCTCGTCCACCGTAGGTGATAGCGTTATAATTTGTAGCCTATATGTTGACCCGACTTCTTAATAATATTCGTGCCAAATTTGAAGTAAATCCATGCAGTACTTTTTGAGTTTATCCCGGACATACATACAGACAAAAATTCTAAAAACTATATTTTTGGCTTCAGTATCGATTGTAGATAACACCCAAAGTATTCTTTTAAAAAATATATTCAATGTACAGTTTTGACTTTCCTACCATTTTATTATAAGTATGTATAGATTATAGTTTTTTGTTGTATTAAATACTTATTTATATGATTACGATCACGATTCAGCCTGTAACATCCCACTGCTGGGCACAGGCCTCTTACTCCATGTAGGAGAAAGGTCGAAGCTTAATCTACCACGCTGCTTCACTGCGGGTTGGCGGATATATTCTATACTATGAGTAACGATCGTTATCATGTGTACATGATAACATCCGGGACCGACGGCTTAACGTGCTCTCCGAGGCAAGGTAGGGAGACCAACAAGGACTGTACAACCACCTAGACCACGGCAAACACCTGTATGGCTAATACAAATGTTTGTCATGTGCAGGGATCGAACCCGCAACCGCCGGGCGCAACAGGTACAATCCATGGCTGTGTATATACATATTCCTTACTATGGATAACGATCGCTATCAGTTGTCTATGATAACAACCGGGACCGACTGCTTAATATGGTCATCGAGAACAGACAAAAAAAGACTCAAATCGGAGTCAATCGGGAATGGAACCTGCAATAGCCGGTGTGTGAGAACAAAACAATAATACAATAAGCACGTATACACGATACGATTGGACTACGCTTACGTGCACGTTACTTGATATTGTGGTTTGCATTGAAACCATTTCGATATTGTACTAAATGTACTGGTAGCTATATTCCTTATATGAAATCGAGCCTTTATTAGCAACTAGCGACCCGCCCCGGCTTCGCACGGTTGCAAAAACTATCAGTGTTCCTCTACTATATTATGCATGTATATATAGTAGAGTATATACATATAAACCTTCCTCTGAATTCACTCTATTTACTAAAGAAAACAGCATCAAATTCCGTTGCGTAGTTTTAAAGATCTAAGCATGCAGACAGCGGGAAGCGACTTTGTTTTATACGATGTAATGATAAACGTAGTCGATATATTATGAGAAATTATCTAAGTGACTGTGCGTGTAACTGGCAAAGTCTAGAGAATTGGACGGAAATTTTTTATAGTCGTTTTGACATACATTTGCATAGTCATACAACCGCTCTGGTGCAGTGACGCATGTAGTCGCCTAAAACACCGACTATTTGCGGGTTCGATTCGTGCTCAAGATCGATGTTTGTATTTGTATATTTCTTTCCGGTTTGGATGGCTGTCGGAGAGCACGTTAAGCCGTCGGTCCCGGTTGTTATCATAAATACCTGATAGCGATTGTCACTCATAGTAAGGAACATATCCACCAACCCGCAGTGGAGTAGCGTGGTGGATTAAGCTCCAATCCTTCTCCTACATGGAGAAAGAGGCCTGTGCCCAGCAGTGGAATGTTACAGGCTGAATCGTATCGGATATAGTCATACATTATACAGTTTATTTATTTATTAAGATTTTGCATCAAACG
This sequence comes from Melitaea cinxia, assembly GCF_905220565.1. Lineage (NCBI taxonomy): Eukaryota > Metazoa > Arthropoda > Insecta > Lepidoptera > Nymphalidae > Melitaea > Melitaea cinxia. The sequence goes on from NC_059422.1 coordinate 6,279,484, forward strand.
ATGTTTAGGTTTTCTAGTACTGTATTTCATATAAGACTTGAATAACCGGTTTTAATAAATCTATCTCTGGTTTTGACCACTAGCAATAGATTCTTGGCATAATTGGTTTGGAGCTTACGTCAAAATTTTACTATCTCTAGTGAGCAAATCAAGAGCATAAGTAACCGTAAATTTATGATTGACGATTATTAAAAGAGTACCGATTGTTGAAATTCTTGCCATTGCTTTTTAATAGAATGTGTTTTCCGAATAGGTGATTGCTATTTTACATTAAGTGGCTTTTGTCGTTAATGGGATCCTATTGTAATTTTTCAATAGGGTTCTTGAAAACCAAATTTTATTGCTCACATTATTACAGTTAATATACATTATCAATGTACTAGTGATGGTATAACAGCTTACAGAAAAGTCCACAAGCATATAAAAAACTTAGTTGAAACAATTTCTATGAATACACCAGCTGACCTGGCGAACATTCTACCGCTATATTTTTTAAACTTTGCACTAATAATATCGCGGTAATTAATCGAAATAAAAGAAGTCCTATATTTTAAGTATGACAAAATAACATATCTTTTTATTTATTTATTTATTTATTCTTTTTTGTACACCACATAGAGTAATTTAATACAGAATTGTAAAGAAAAAAAGAGATATCTGTACAAAATTTCATTAAAATCATTCTAATATTTTAGGAAATTAGGACAAACATTATGACACGAAATTTATATATATATATATATATATATATATATATATATATATATATATAGATAGATTTAAAATTATAAAACCTTATAGTGGATATTATAATACAATGAAGCACAAGAGGGCGGCCAGGCTTTCTATGCCGAGTGAACGCCCGGGCGTGGCCCAGGGCCTTGAGACCTGGCTGTAGGTACTGACCGCAGCGGCGCTAACATCTGTTTTTGCTACGTATAGAGTATCGTAAACGACGCAAAAAACTTACATCCGTGCTTGTTCAATTTAAATATAAACTATATTTTGCTTTATCTTTAGGTTGTTTTTTTTTTTTTTTTTAATCTGTACCTCCGATATAGTGGTCGGAGCGCGTTTTCTGCTATTTACTCCTTCATTCCAGTTCTCACTTTCATGCCTCTCGTACTTTCATGCCGCATACTTGTTCTTTCTTTCATTCATCTCTTTCTCACTCGGGGTGGGTTCCCCACTACTGTGGCCTACTTTTGCTTGGCTACTTACTATTTAATTTCATTAAACTCGCGTAAATAATTGTACACAGTTTAGTTTTTAAATGATTTTAGTTTTACAGGGCTTTAGGTTGTTTAGAAGAATTCGACTGTACTTATACATTATTTATAAGGGATAACGAGGTTCCACTACCACCTTAAAACTCAAGGAGCCAACCGATGGCGGGATAACCATCTAACCGCTGGCTTTGAAATACACAGGCCGAAGACGGGCAGCAGCGTCTTAGGTGCGACAAAGTCAGCCCTGCGGTCACCGACCCGCCTGCCCAGCGTGGTGACTATGGGCAACCCACATGAGTTCACGCATTTTTGGCGCGAACTTGTGGAGGCCTATGTCCAGCAGTGGACTGCAATAGGCTGAAATGATATACAATACGACACGGGAGAAAATCCCACTGAGGGCCGTTGAGGTGAAGCGTTTATTAGTTTAGGAGACTTGCGACGACTGTGATTTTCATACTCCCGATCTCAATATAGAGAAAAACTTTTTTCACCTTACCACAGATCACACAAACTTAAAAAATCCAATATAACACCAGACGGACTTAGTAATTTAAAAATATATACTTTCTTCAACCCCAAGTGGAACAGCGTAGTTGATTAGGCACAACCCCGAAAACCTCTTTTCTCCTTCTATCATTTTTTATTTCAACATCATTTTTCTTATTTAAAGAGATCTCGAAAATAGTTCTAAAGTAGACGAAGCTTAAGCGCCGCGTTGGCGCAACGGTCACAGCCATGGATTGTGCCTGTTGCGCTGGCGGTTGTGGGTTCGATCCCCGCACATGACAACCATTTGTATTCACCATGCAGGTGTTTGGTCTAGGTGTTTGTGTAGTTCTTGTGGGTCTCCTTACCGTGCCTCGGAGAACACGTTAAGCCGTCGGTCCCGGTTGTTATCATGTACACCTGATAGCGATCGTTACTCATAGTAGGGAATATGTCCGCCAACTCGCATTGGAGCAGCGTGATGGATTAAGCTCTGATCCTTCTCCTACATGGGGAAATAGGCCTATGCCCAGTAGTGGGATATTACAGGTTGAAGCGTAGACGAAGCTTTGATTTAGCCTTATTTTTCTTAGTTAGCAAAATCACTGTTGCACTCAATTCTTTGATAATATCTTTCAGTTAAAGCCCGTCTATAGAGCTTAATATTTTGTAATATCTTTAAAATCAGAGTTAAGCATGTTATTAACATTAAGAGCTTATTAATTTAATAACACATTGTGTTAACAAACATTTATCGAACAGTGTTGCAAAAGTCTTTGCAATACTTCTAGTTTAAGCTAACAGCTATTAGCGCCGTGACGTGACATTACTACATAGTATAAAACAAAGTCGCTTCCCGCCGTCTGCATGCTTAGATCTTTAAAACTACGCAACGGGTTTTGATGCGGGTTTCTTTAGTAAATAGAGCGATTCCAGAGAAAGGATTATATGCCTAATATATGCATAATATAGTAAGGGAACACTGATAGTTTTTGCACCCGTGCGAAGCCAGGGCGGATCGCTAGTTTATTTATAAGTTCTAATAATGGCTATGAGTTTATTTAGTTTACAGTTCACTTAAGATAATTTTTGTCCTTATTTTTAATTGATTTCGAAAAAAGGTGGAGTTTCTTAATTCGATTGTTTTTTCATTGATATAATTTAAAGCCGGTATGTTTTTCGTTTGTGAGTAAACGTGAATATTTTAATTTTTAGAAAGGCAGCAATCAAACATACATTCCGTAAGCGGATACCATAGTTTATAAACGCCTGCAACAGCAGAAGCCTTGCAAGTACATTGTAGACACCATCCCCCCGTATCCCAGACCGCGTCCGGGAACTATAGCTACCGCACTCACCATAGAAACAACACTACCCGACAACAATATTATTTATTCGCTGTGATGTTCTGTGTGAGGTACTTCTCCAGTCAGGCTGCTCCAAACTTCAAGAAATATATTTCCTACCGTTCTTTACCCCCATAAAGTAAATCAACTGTACGTTTACATTTATAATATTACTAGTTGTGCCCGCGACTTCGTCCGCGTGGAATTAAAAAAAAGTTATTGTTCAGTTCGCAGAGTTATAAAATAACTAAATTTCTGAAATAAATGAGCCTAACTTACGCCTTATTACATCAGTTATCGGCCAGTGAAAGCCCAGTCAAAATCGGTCCAGACGTTTCAGAGATTAGCCGGAACAAACAGACAGACAGACAGACAAAATTGTAATATATGTTATTTTGGTATATGTACCGTGTAATAAAATAACTAAATTTCTGAAATAAATTAGCCTAACTTACGCCTTATTACATCAGTTATCGGCCAGTGAAAGCCTAGTCAAAATCGGTCCAGACGTTTCAGAGATTAGCCGAACAAATAAATAAAACCATAACCATAATAAAACCATATCGAAATGTTATGTTTATAGGTCAAAGTCGATTCCTTAGGTAAGCATCAGGTCAGGTCAACATTAGTTAATAGTAAATTGGGCTTAAAAACTTCACAGATTTTTTTCTTAAAATGTGCCCGTATGTTCCAAACGCTATATAACTATGCATATATACGCATTAACCAATTATTTATATTTGTATATATTTTTTAAATCAAAGTAAAAAAAACATGACCACACTTTCTAGTGAATACTGTGATTTAATAAAAAACTATATACATTTATTTAACATCTATATTTTGAAAGCAACCTATGAAGGTAATTTATCGAATGCAATTAATTTTAACGATTAAGAAAAAAAAAATGGCCATCATGATTTCAGAAAGTAAAGCACTATCTAAAAGTAATACATGTAGTTTGGTGGCCAGTTTCCTTATGACCAACCAACCTTATGGTTCTATTTTAGCAATTTAAAAATAAATAGTAACGATAAAAAAAAATTATGCCGCGCTTTGTGGGTTTAGAGGTTGTAGAAATAGAATAATAAACTAATTTTAAAGTTATAAAATTTTAGTAGCACGCGGTCAGAAAACGGGGTAGGTTCGGAATCAGGCGCGTTAGGCACCTGATTTTCAGCCTTTATTTCCTTAGCTGGCCCACGCCGCGACAACGTACCTTAGAAAGTAAAATGGAAGGACACTGGCCTGACTAATTCCCGGCGATGATGGTCTTCAGTTCCGTCTTCGTCCGATGACCGGCGGAGATCTCCACCGGTGTAAATGCCGGTAATCAGTCAGCCCGTTATTAATCGAGGGCAGTGACTCGATTTGTAGCAAAGTATAATTAAAGATATAAATCTAAAAATAAATCCTGGAACGAAGAAAGTTCCGAGTCAGGAAAAGAACAATTCAGAAACCAGTGTCACAATTAGCAAAATAATAAATAATTACAATTTTCTCGTTAAGTTAAGAACACCAGCAATATGTAATTATAATAGATATCATGAGAACTTACCCCAGCGGGATTTAAGCCGAGTTAGGGTCGAGGTTAGGTCTCGAGGTTCGGCGGCAACGAAGTGCAAAGAAAAAGAAGCAAAGACACGCGAGCAAGGCGCTCCTTCCCGCGCTCGGGAATATTGACAAGCAAAAGTCTATGCGTTAAGCATAGTCTGTATTTTTATAAATTATTAAGTTTAAATTTAGATATTAAATTATTTTATAATTTAAGGAGTAGACAGGAATATTAAATTTAGAATTTCTAATTACAATTAAATTGATTTTATTAAAGAAAGATCAATAATTACCAAAAAACATCAGCGGCATCTATCAAGTCTGTTAGAGAAAAAACGCCGATATGAAACACAAATAGTCACGAAGTGTTGAAAAATGCCGATAGATGGCGCTACAAGTAGAAGCATGATAAAAATAAAGTGAAAAAACTTAACCTTTACTACAAGATCTTATTTATTAGAGTAACGTTCCAGCACAACGTTACAATTATTCTATACAGCTGAGTACCTATGCTAAGTTTCTTGGCAGTCGGTCAATATTTAGATTATATCTGATAGAATAGTATTAAAATTTCCGTCTAACGCAACGGTCACAGCACTGGTTTTTGGGCGTTGCGCTGGCGGTTGCTGGTTCGATCCTCGCACATGACAAAGATTTGTATTGGCCATACAGATGTTTGCCGTAGTCTGGGTGTTTGTGCAGTCCTTGTATCCATAAGTTCCTCCCCGCCGTGACTCGGAGAGCACGTCAAGCCATCGCGCTATGGAATATGGCTGAACAAAGGCATATCATAAATTAGTTTTACCAATGACAGAAATAGACTACTTTATTAATTTTATTTAATAGTTGGATAGTTAAAATTTAATATTAGGTAAGAATTAATTATGTTTTAGGCGCTAATATATTGTTTTATATATATAAATCTCGTGTCACAATGTTTGTCCTCAATGGACTCCTAAACTACTTAACCGATTTTAGTCAAATTTGCACACCGTGTGCAGTTTGATCCAACTTAAAAGATAGGCTATATTTTATTTTGATATATTATGTTATTATTATATTTGAGGAAAAAATAAGGTGATACGAAGTTCGCCAGGTCAGCTGGTTGTTTTACATAACATCATCTGTTCACGAAATTTTAATTTACGGAGAGATTGTTATAAACCATTTCGCAGTGCTACCAATTGGACAACTTGCAGAAGATGCACAGGAGTCTCGAAATAAGGATTATGAAAAGTTTCGCTTGTATCATGCCAGAATATGCTCTCAAAAAGCTATATAATGTATCGAAATAAAAACACATTTAAGGAAATATATACCATTTTAACAGATCGTGACTTTTATTTATTACAAAAAAAAAAAAAAAATAACGCGTAAACCCAGAACAACGAAACTTAATTTATATATAAGACATTAGTTGATTACTTAAAATTGGAATTGGAAAATTATACAATGTGTCGCTCTGAAAAAACAAAGAAACGACATTTAAAGCTATTTACCAGTTCTTATACATAAAATTAAAATTAAATATTTCTTTTATATGTGACTATTATGAAGTGTCAAAAATCTCTTTATAAAACAATACATATCACTACTGTTATAAAACAGGTACTAGGTATACAAATATACAAACCCAAAGGCATATTTCCTATATATATATATATATATCTTAATATATATAAATCTCGTGTCACAATGTTTGTCCTCAATGGACTCCTAAACTACTTAACCGATTTTAGTCAAATTTGCACACCGTGTGCAGTTTGATCCAACTTAAAAGATAGGCTATATTTTATTTTGATATATTATGTTATTATTATATTTCAGAAAAAAATAAGGTGATACGAAGTTGGCTAGGTCAGCTAGTATATATATATATATATATATATATATATATATTACTTTAGCTTTATATAGCTTTATCTATAATATTTATGAAGTTATAGATTTTTGATCCGAAAAGGACCCAAATATTACAAACTTTTTTTGGTATCGCAGGGGAACCCATTTACGGGAAATATTACACAGTGCATAGGTCCCGGTATCATGAACACCTGATAGCGATCGTTACTCAAGGAATATATCCGCCAACCCGAACCGACACCTACATGAGGAAAGAGGCCTATGCCCAGCGATTTTATTAATAAGCTACAAGTCGCACAGCCTTGTGCGCGTAAAATTAATACTGTTTGAAATGATTGGTCCGCTTGTGATAAACAGCGGTTGTGACTCGGTTCATTATATACGGAATATTTACAGGATATGTTTCACTAGGAAATTAATATTCTATAAAATATGAAAGTATGTTTTAAATCCGGGTCGCTATATATAAAAAAAACGATTCGTTTTGCTTACGACACGTTTAAAAAGGAACACTTCTTCCTAATATCAAAATTGTCTTAGCTCGCAATACGTAAAAAAAACCGACTCTAATTTACTTAGACACACACACTTCACAGTTCAGCCTACTGCAGTCCGCTGCTGGACATAGGCCTCCCCAAGTTCGCGCCAGACTTCCCGGTTTTCCGCAATCCTCGTCCAGCCTACACCGGCAATCTTACGTAGATCGTCGGTCCAACAATCACTTCACGATGACAGCTTCAGAGATTATACGTTAAGTTTTTTTTTTCCACAACATCCACGAGCTCTTACTTTCGTATTACTTGTCCATTTACATAGACAAGTAATATCTAGGCTGTCAAAAAAATAATCAATTAAACATGTTTGATCAAGTACGAATCTACCCCATACGTAACAAATACCAGCTCTCGAATAAAGAATCACCGAAAATCGGTACAAATAAAAAATACTGGTGATTTGAGGAATTCCTGCTTTATTTTGAAGTCAGTTTATAACGAAGCTATTTCCACCGATTTTTTTTAACTAGTTGAAAACATATCAATAACGACTAGATCTATTAAATTGAAATTTGACATAGAGATAGATTATCAGTAGGAGACGTCAGCTAAGAGAGGATTTTAGGAAACCTTCATTCATAAAACGATATATTTAAATAATAAGATGTTTGTTAGTTTTGAACTTAGAAGTACGAAATTTTTTAATTATGTTGTTGATTAACACTAAGGCGATTAAAATTTTTAAATATGAGATTCGATTGACAGAACTACCGAGTTGCTATGAACGAAACTGCGCGACGCGTCTAGTATTCTAATTACGAAAACAATAAAAAAGCTATCTCAACCGCACCATATAAGAACAACAACGTGTCTTTTTAATCTGGTAAAAATGTTATCCTTTGTTCTCGTGTCAATCTTAAATGTCAGCGTAGAACCTTATCTGACGTCACATCTTTATAACATTATCTGTGCCTGAGATTTTGTATCTGTCGAAATATTTGAAAGTGACCCATTTTGATAAAATCGAACGTATTTTAAATAAAGAATTTTTTAAAAATGTCGCTTTTAAGAAAAAAAAATGTACCACGAATCTAATCGACTTCAATTACATCAACCAGTAAGTAATACAACGTAGGTAGACGATGAAATAGTCAAGTAAAATCGCATTATTAGAGATAGCTCAACTTACTTGTCAGATCTTGACTTAATTTAAATGGGAGCTCATGACAAGCACCACTTTTCGATTAAAATAAAAATCTTCGAAATCAGTCCACCTAGTAAAATTTATGACGTACACATAAAAAATACAGTTAAATTGGGAAAGTCGGTTAAAAGTTAAAATACAATTCAGTTCTTTTCTTTTCTTATAAAAGTGACGTTCAGAAATATTATTTTATTCTTAAGCATTTTTAATGTCTCAAAATCAGTTTTGTAAGTTATTTCAATTAAAATTTATATTTTTATATTTTAGTACATTTGTCTAGTAAATTAATTACTATAAAAAATATCAAAAAATTAAAATAAACTTATTATTCATTCAGTAATGAATAATTTCAAATGACCGTATTCCATAATATATCGTAATTTATATATATAAAATATCCATATAAATATATATGATCTATATAAATAAAAATAAATGTTGCTAAGCGCATAACCCGAGAATGGCTCGACCAATTCGGCTAATTTATTTTTTGTATGGTCCTTAAGGCCCACGGAAGGCCTTAATCCAGAAAAAAAAAAAAAAATTTAACCATTAACTTTTGATAGAACGAAGCGTGTCCGGGCAGCTAGTATGTAAATTATAATAAACGACTTTAACATGACCTGTGTCGTGACAGCTGGTCCGCCATGTTACAATTTTGTGATTTACCAAGTAACTAGTACTTTATTAAGAAAGTTAAAATACGGAAATTAATTTTACTATTTAAGATGGCTATAAGCACTAAATGATTGGAGGTGAGGATGCAGCACTGGTTGCTACATTATCAGCTACGTGTCCGTACCCCGCTCGTGACAAAAAAATCTGAAATGGGTCATAGATAAATTTGTCTAAGTTAACGGCATGATATACTATATACATGACATTACGCACTCTTCACGTTATGGTTCCGAGACCCACGACGACAAACACGGTAGAAACACACATACACAAATTAATAGATATGTAATAAGTGTCGCGGATACGACCCCGTTGACGACAAACATTTGTATTGGTCATACATACATATGATGTCTGGGCGTTTGTGCTTGTGTATTGTATGTTTCTCGACCCCAGAAACAGTTGATAATCCTATACCAATGAGTGTGAATCGTTTATATGTTATCTAGAGCACGTAAACGTTTAAAAATCTCTAAGAATACAGCCAAAGATGACGTAAACAAAACGCAAGCAGTACATCACTCCCCATTACAACGCGATTAAGTAAAGCTATCTTAGTTATTTACAAAACAATTTCGCCACATTAAATATTATATACGTTTCATTTCTCACACATAATGGTCTTTTAAGATCGTATCTGGCTTATTGAGGTCCATAAAAAAAACATGGTAAGACGCAATATAATAGTTTAAGCTTCAAACTATTAAGATAAAATTAAATTTAAAAAAAAAATATCTTATATATATGACTAGCCCGTTGGTACATTTTGCAGTGATCCTGTGCTTTCAGCTTTAGGGGTTGCGTTTTCGATTTCCGTCCCAAAATCTATGTGTAATAGATTTATATTTATAATTATGTATTATTCTATTTATAAGTACATTTGTGACAAGAAATTTATGTACATATAAACACAGTCATTAAGTTGCCTACCTTAGCAAATGATGACTTTTTTGATTGCCTGCCTTTTATTTTTTTATTAAATACCTCCACCAACCATACCAACATCCATAGGCTCTAATTTTTTTTTTTATTAAACACCATTCATTAAAATTATCACTATCCTGCAGGCGATTTATTATTAGAACTACAGATGGACTGTCCTGTGACTGCCTAGTAAAGCTTAGACGCGTACCGATACTGACGGTATTTTTCCGTTACAATATCTTATTTTTTTGTATAATATTAACATTAATTTCTAATTAAGTATTTTAGCGATAAAATTGCCTTAAGTAGATTTTAGGTTTTTATGTTTTGTTTATCCGCCTACCCACATTAGAGCAGCGTGGTGGGTTAAGCTCTGATCCTTCTCCTACATGGGAATAGAGTGGAGCAGCCCAGCAGTGGGATATTACAGGTTGAAGCCATGTTTTTTTTTGTTATTTGCCAATTATTAAATATCTAGATTACTCATTCAATTATTTCTGTCGGTCAAATATCACTTGAGAAATAGCAATCAGTTTGTAAAATTCAAATAATTTTAGAATTATGTTGAATATTGTCAACTTATTATACGAGATCAGTGACATGTTTATTACAAGTAAAGTACCATTTTCTCCATAATATCATGCGTAAAATCCGGAATAAAGTTCCAACACATTTATTTATTACGGATTTCGTCACAATCAAACAAATTGAGATCATATTATTAATTATATTAAGTGCCATTTTCTTTCGACGTCATACATGTCAAAAGTATTATAATTATAAAAAAATATAAAATATTATCAAAACAATTTCATTTACAGCTAAGACTTTGTCAAAAGGACTTTAGGCTTTATTAAAAATATTTTTATAATTACTACAGAAAAATATTTAGATAGATAAAAATTTACTAAGAAATATAACGCTGTACATGTGTAAACTTATATGAGTCGTCAAACCTAAAACAGTCAAATTAGCAAATATCAAAATTGCAAGCGAAACAACGAAACCATTTATATAAAAATTGTTGGACAATTAATTGCTAAGCTATCGCTACATTTACCAATTTCTTGATAAATATTACAAGGTACATAATTAGTGTGTATAATGTAATAACTGTATTTACTCATAAACGAAACAACCACCTTAACTAATACATCGTAGATAGTCGAAAATATAGTCAATTAACTGAGCATTCCTGGTGATAGCTAAAAAGTATTCGTCAGATCTCGATTAAATTTAAATGAGATCATATAAAAAGCACCAGCTATCGAATAAAAAATAGTATATCAAAATCGGTACAAGCTGTCAAATTTTATGAAGGAACAAAAAAAAAACAGTCGAATTGAGAGCCTCCTCCTTTGTGAGGTCGGTAAAAATTGATTGCAAGCGAAACAACAAAACTGTATTTATATAGCAACTGAAGGACAATTAACTGTTAAGCTATCGCTATAATAATTAACTACTTAATAGCTAGTAAGGTACATTTTAGTATGTTTTAAAATTAATACGTTGGTCAAGATCCCGTCCCCGGTCGAGGCTGTATTATATCAACATCAGAAACTTATATCATTATACTGTCCGGTGGCATTGGTTTGAGGAATGCTGGTGAAAGGTGGTCGTTGGTACGAGCGGAAGCGGATATAGGAAGGATTATTGTTAGTAGGTAGTAAACATAATCCTTGCGATATACAATAATATAATTGTGATGTTTGTGTATATTAAATTGTAATTTTAAAAGTGTATATTTATGCTAATAATCATTATAAATATTATGAAAATTTTAATATTTTTTGATAATGTGTAGCTTACAGGTTTAGCTCTTATAAGAAACAATTAAAAACAATTTAATGGATACTCGTAACTATAAAACAAAATACATAAATTATATATCCAAATACAACCATAATTGTGACGTTTTTACGCCTATACCACATGATAAAGTTTAGATAAAGTTTCGTACACAAAAGATTGAACTTTGAAGAAAAATAGACGCTATCTAAAAATGTAGTAAAATGAAGCGTGAAAAGGTTTACAGATAATTCAAATCGCATTACCAAAAAGAAGTATTTTTTTCTAAAAAACAAAAATATCCCAAAAAATTTTTTTAACTCAATCGCAAAAACTTATAACATAGACCAGTTAACACCTACATAAGTGAATGTCCACGCGACGTGTCCAACGATATCCGCCACAGGATACGATCGGCAGACAATGTAACTTGTGACTAATACGTCTGATGCCTTCGACACAGCTGACAAATTACACCAGCTTGTAGGCAAACGGTTTATAACTCCTTGGAAGCCTACATTCAATCACATATCACGATAAAATATTGGTGTGACGTATCTTGTTCACGTTATTAAGAAACAAGCACTATTTATTCCTCACATACAAATATTATTCTTATTTTTTTATTAATTATAAGTACTACATGTAAAATACGTGAAATTGTCTATCTTTATATCTTTGTATTAATACGTGAAGCAAAAACTTGTAACCTTTTTTACGAAAATTGCGCGGGCGGAGGAGTACGAAAATTTTGCACACTTATAGTTTATATTAGAAGTGCAGAGTGTTAACATATTTTTTTTAATTCAATAAAGAAAACACTAACATGTATTTGACACGCATATATACTCGTTTGTTTATTATTATAGAAGTATAATCTTTGGCAACAGAACCTGAATAATGTTCAAACTTATAATTTAAATTAATTACAGTCAAATTACGACCACTGGAATTAACTACCAGCAAATTACTACAAAAATTAAACAAACATAATGTTCTGCGATTTCATTTTTGTGTTACCCACACATTAGGAATTCTAAACATTTTTGAATATCATATTATATCATATATGATATTCAAACATAATATTTTTTTTGTCACTTATAGTATTAAATATAGTTAAGTAGTTTTAATTATTTTAATTAGAATCGATCTTATTTGCTAATAATTAAAATGTTTTTTTTTTCAAAAATTTGATTTTAAAACTTCATCTTCAAAAAGTAAAATATATTTCGAGTTTCAACTCTATATAAATTACAGGCGTTAGCGATATAAAAGGGCAAATTAAATCGCTCACACTTATGACTGTTACAGTATCAAGTGAAAGGCGGTAGGCGTGACGCGGCCGATCAAAATCTAGACCAGATATAGTAAACAATGGAATTACAATGTGCTGACTACACACAGACATACATGGATAGTTTGAGTAGTAGATTTATACTACATACACACTTTACACACACACACACACACACACACACACACACACACACACACACACATATACATGGTTACTTCGAATCGTATGTAACATTTTTTACAATTAGCAATAATTATGGTGTTGGCAGAGTAATCGCAAAATGTAATCTTCAGCTATGTTAGGGATAAGTACAGCTAGTAAACAAATAAATAAATATGTTTAACTCAAAATGTTCCTAAGGTAGACAATTAGGAATATATTGAATATATATATAATATATATACAATTGTCTCAAAGCGACAATCGAACCCCCAAACGGCGGAGCAGAAAGCTCGCGTCACTGGATACCGCGTCAAAGACTAGATATATTATTTTGTAAGGAACTACAAAAACACCAACAACATTTCCATACATTTAAAAAAATATAATTTAAAATATGTGCAAAAATAATAATAAATTTAAATAATAAATCAATTTTAGCTGTTATATATACTCGTATTATATAAATTGAAAGGTGATAAATACAGCATATAAATGTAAACATTAGTAGGAAACCAGTTAAATTATAATAATTTAAATTGTAGTGTATAAAAAACGAGTTTAATCAACAAACTCTTACTTTACTTGAAATATATAATATTTTAAATCGGTTTGTACATTTTTATATAACACTAGCTGACCCGGCGAACTTCGTATCGCCTAACACAAACTTTATCGTATGGTATTAAAGTTCAAATTGACTTTTAAGTATTATCACAAATCTTTTGTATGGGAGTATAGAAAAGTGTTGTTTTTTTTTTAGAATTTTTCTCTCCGTAAGAACCATCCTCGTACTTCAAGGAATATTTTAAAAAAAGAATTAGCGAAATCGGTCCAACCGTTCTCGAGTTTTGCGCTTAGCAACACATTCAGCGACTCATTTTTATATTATAGAATAGACTAGCGGACCCTGCAAACGTTGTTTTGCCACATATGTTATTAACCCCCTAATCCCCCCCCCCTTATAACTTAGGGGTATGAAATGCACAATATGCATACAAAATTTCATAAAAATCGGTCCAGCCGTTTCGAAGGAGTATTGTAACTAACATTGTGACACGAGAATTTTATATATAAGATAACATAAGTAAATAATACCAAACATGCCCTGCGCTTTTACTCGCGTTAATTTGAGGAAATACTATATAGCCTATATATAGCCTTCCTTGGTAAATGGACTGTCCAACGCAAAAATAGTTTTTCAATTCGAAACAGTACTTTCTGAGATTAGCGCGTTCATCTTAAAAATTTAATTTATTTAACTGAGCTAGGGCACAGCAGGAAATATCCTGCCCAAAATCTTGAGCAGCCCGACTTGGGAAGTACCTCGACCGTACAGAGGATCCAAGTTAAATAATAATGTTTTCAAGCAGTGTTGTGTTAATTTGATTAGTAAGGCAGAGAGGTCCTGAGAGGGCTGAGGGTCGGGGGTAATGTTGACAACGCGCTTGCGATGCTTCTGGTGTTGCAGGCGTCTATAAGCTACGGTAACCGCTTACCACCAGGTGAGCCACACGCTTGATTGTCGACCTAGTTTTATAAAAAATATATATATGTATATTTTCTAATTTGATTGTACTGGATATACAAACTCATAAAAAAAATTGTAAATCAAAATCATACGGGCGTTAATAATAAACACTACTCAGCCAGTTTAAGAAACAAAATTATAAAATGTGAATGCAATTGCATTGAACATATAATATATTAATTTTTTTACTAATTAAACTATATATTATTAACAAGTCTAGGTCACTTTGGTTGAGTTATTTCAAAATTTAAAGATTTTACACACAAACACTTGAGGGCGATGCGAAGCTAGCATTCTTAAAAAAATATAATAAACTACCTATGTCCCGCAGCTTTACCCTCGTTAATTTGAATAATATATTGCATATAGCCTCTCTTGGTAAATAAATGGACTATCTAACAAAAAAATATTTTTTCCATTTGAGCCAGTAGATCTTGAGGTTAACGCGTGTACAAACTTTTCAGCTTTACAATATTACTATAAGATTTTAACACCGATACAGTTCGAGATCTCAGGGCCCCCAGACCTTAGTTATCTTTATTATTACTTTCTGATGGACAAAATATGTACAATAGAGCAGTACTATACATGCTTGCTGGTGTGTGTGTGTGTGTGTGTTACAATATGTATGAAACTAGAGTAATTTTACCGCTTACTAGCAATAATAAATAAATGAACTGTACACACTCAACGGCCCACAATAGGATTCACTCATGTTTCGGCGTTCGGAAATACAAGACTCAAGCACAAACATCTATATGGCCTATACCCGCAACGTTGCGCTAACGCATCGTGTCTAATAGCTTCGCTCGAACCTTCCAGTGTGTTCAACACTAAACCATAGACAATAGATTGCAAAGAACGTCCAATAAAATAACAATATGTAATAAAATTATAATTTTTTATCACTAATTAGTAATTATCCGGTGGGAACGAGGGTTGGAGGTGCTTAGAGGTCATAAATGCTTATTTTATTTTTATAATTTCACACATACATTGTTGTAATATATCGATTGCGAACCGTCAACTTGTAAAGTTACCAACTCAATACAACGGTACTATGACTCTGATGTAATTTTTATAATCTGAAGCAATAAGCAAATTTAAAATGCATGTGTATTATATATGGCTATTTATGTATGTATACCTTCTTTTGCCTTGCCATGCCTTCTTATTCTTTATCATGTCCTTTTCATGCTTGAGGTTTCGAGGAGGAGATCGCTTCTTTAGTGATAAGAGCGCTTTTGTACGTGTTTTTTTTTCCGTCATACATACCTTTTTTCCTTTTCGATGTATCAGTTATACATGTTTGCACGCAAACGAAAAAAAATCGACTTCATATACATCAACAAGTGATACAGCGTAAGTAGACGAAAAAATAGTCAAGTAAATACGCATTATTAGATATAGCTCACATGACACACACCACCTTTCGATAAAAAAAAAATCACCACCAGGTAAGCCAAAGGCTTGTTTGCCGACCTAGTTGTATAAAAAAGGCTGCTCCAATGTTTTTCCGACCTAAATTTTCTTACCGATTCTTCTCTGCGGAATCTACATTCCGAATCGGTGGTAGCTTTACTTCTACAAATATAATAATTTATTTTTAAAGTTTTAATTTGTAAAATGACGATTCGAAAGTGCTCTTGAAGCCTATTTGAATAAAGCTGTTTTTGATTTGATTTGTGTATTTCTTTTGGACACACGCCAAAAGAAATACAAATTTAAAAACTATTATAACATTGCTTTATAATATATTTCTTTTAATATAATTTATACTTAGGACGTAAGCCACATGTTACAATATAATCTACAAATTATATAAAAAAAGTGAATTTTAATCATGTAAAAATAATCAAACATTCTTTTCTAATCTTATCTTTGACTTAATATTATAAGCCTGTTTTATTTTACGTGGTTCTAAAAATATATATAATAAAAAAAATTAAATATTTTAACGTTATTATCCAATAAACGTCCAACATTTAATGGCCCCCAGTAGGATGTCACCGGTGTGTTGGAGGCCTGGTGAAAACAAACACAAACTTTAATTCCAATTTTTTTTTTATTTATTAACTATTTTTTGTTTAATTTTTATCTGTAAATTTTTATTATTTACGCGCCTCAGTCTGTAATATCCCACTACTGGGCATAGGTCTCTTTCCCCGTGTAGGAGAAGGATCAGAGCTCAATCCACCACGCTGCTCCACTGCGGGTTGGCGGATATATTCCCTACTATGAGTAAAGATCGCTATCAGGTGTACATGATAACAACCGGGACCGACGGCTTCACGTGCTCTCCGAGGCAAGGTGGGGAGACCCACAAGGAGTGCACAAGCACACAAACCACGGCAAACACCTGTATGGCCAATATAAATGTTTGTCATGTGCGGGGATCGAACCCGCAACCGCCAGCGCAACAGGTACAATCCATGGCTGTGACCGTTGCGCCAACGCGGCGTTTATTATTTACTTTATCATAATTACTTATACTAAACAAGATAAAATAAATAGAAATATAAATATAACATACCGAAATATTATAATAGAAACTAATAAAGAACTATTTTCTTTTAAAATAATTTTAATTACAATCAACTATAAATAATAAAAGAAATATATTCACCTACATTTAAAAGTACGAGCTCAGAGTATTACGTACATAGTAATTCACGATTAATAATTTGTGTAAATCATTTGTGTCTGGAGTACAGTCGAATAATAAAAAAATAAAAAAATCAATTTCCTTTAAAAACTATACATTTATTTGTTTCAACGCGCTAATCTCAGGCACTGCTAGTTCGAAATGAAAAATTATTTTTGTGTTATATGATCCATTTAGTTAGGATGTAGGCTATTATTTACATAAGTTAACGAATGAAACCGCGGGTTACAGCTAGTCTTCTACATAACGACCATGTCTTATCTTCATCATTAAAATAAATTCTTCTAAAATAATACACGTAACACAAGGTCACAAGACAAGAATGTGAATCGTAACAGTTGCCAATTTTTTATTATTTTCATAATTGTATGTATTCGCCTACATTATATCAATTGAATAAAGATCTAGGTCAAGTTGCGTCAATGCTTAGATATAGGATAGAGATTAAGTTAGCTGTGCTAAAAGCTTGTCTTTTTTTACTATGTACCAATTTCAATGATCGTTTTTTTATATTTGTCTTATTCTTATATTTGTTATAAGTTGACTGGATTTCAACGCAGTTCTACTTAACTTAATATTAATGGATATTACAGCGTCTGCGACGGTTACAAGCAACAAACGCTTCGGAGGCTGGAGTCATCGATTACAATTATTAACACGTGTTCCTTATAGCAATTTTTACTCGTAGTAGGCAATTTATCTGCCAACCAAATGGAGGAGAGTAGTGTATTAAGATTCAACACTAAAGTGGGATTAATAAATAAATAGAAATTTTACGTTACGTTTACGGACTACGGTTTGGTTACGGACGATAGTTTATAGTACAAAGTCATAACAAAACATCTCCTCGAACGCATAGGCCAATCGAAGTGGAAGAGTGATAGATGCGGCGTAAGCGTGCAATGAGTGTAACGGGACAACGAGCGTAACGCTATAATGAGTCATCCTTTTTCGTGCATGCAGCCGGTGTTCATCGATTTATTAGACGTTGTCACGTCAAAAAAAATATGGCATACCTACATTCCATGTAGTAACAAAACCCTATAAAACCATTCAAAAAGTAAATAATAAGTTAATCAAACAATGCTAAGTCTGGCACAAAGAACATTAAATAATTATAACAGTATAACGTTGTTGTGGTCTAAAGTGTAGGGTACGGTACGATTGTAAGCGACTTTACAAATACGTATATTAGTAATGTGTGATAAAATATTTGCGATGCTCCTGGTGTTGCAGGCGTCTATAGGTTACGGTAATCGCTTACCATCAGGTGAGCCGTACGCTTGTTTGCCGACCTAGTTAAATATTAAAAAAAAATTCGACTTGTTGGTCAACAGCAGCAAAACCTGACACTAATGGTATTATAAGCACGTTGAAAACCCTACTACCTTGTTCAATACAGTGCATATAGGACCTTTAACTTCATATTCCTCATAGGAACAAAAAACTACTTAAGATAAGGATTATTACGATCTTCCGTTAGGACATAGGCCTCTACAAGTTTACGCCAAAAATAACGTGAACTCATGTGTTTTACCCATAGTCACCACGCTGGGCAGGCGGGTTGGTGAGCGCAGGGCTGGCTTTGTCGCACCGAAGACGCTGCTGCCCGTCTTCGGCCTGTGTATTTCAAAGCCTGTAGTTGGATGGTTATCCCGCCACCGGTCGGCTTTTTAAGTTCCAAGGTGGTAGCGGAACTGTGTTTTCCCTTAGTCGCCTCTTACGACACCCACGGGAAGAGAGGGGGTGGCTATATTCTTTAGTACCGTAGCCACACAGTACTCAACTCCACATCAACGCCTTATGGAATTAAATCGTAAATTAAGAGGTCTAAATCGTTGTAAGACGCTATCGCTTATAAACCCACTACGCCTTCACCACACCCGATATTTCGTTACACAGGTAATAATACACTGAAAAGGTCACTTGGCCACGACTCGTAATTCGTACTGGTGACCATTTTACGTGGACCTGTTACTTTTGTTAATTCTTATCTACATTACGTTAAACTTATTGTATTAGTTCTTAAAAACGTTTTCACTGAAAAAATCTATATATTAATACGTGAAGCAAAACCTTTTTTATCCCTTTTTACGGAAATTGCGAGAACGGAGGAGTATGCAATTTAGCAAACTTATAGTTTATATAGAGAAGGTGGGCAGAATGCTACTATATATTTTTTTATTATGCATGAAAATATATTACATAAATAAAAAAATAAAAAAAAACATTACAAACACTACCATGTATTTTACACACGCATATATACAGTATAATCTTTAGTTTATTGTAAAAAGTCTATGATGAAATTATTGTCAAATTTTGACCACTAGGAGATCAATAGTTATAAATAATCAGAAGACATTTTAGAGTATTTAATATTTTGTGTAGTGGTTAGTCCTGGATGAGTTCCATCGTTGAATTTCGTTTGCCGACACCTTCAACTTGCTAAATCGAGAGTGATTTAATTAAAAAATACCAAAAATTAAAATTAAACAGTCTATATGAACGTAATATAAGTAATAATAATTTTCATGATATTGTACAAGAAGTCCTGTTCATATCGGGATGAGGGGTGTTATGGCTAGCTTGGATGTTCCTTGTAATTGACACAAAAAGATCCAGAGGTTATCTAATTGAATACATATTCATCATTGATGATGATGATATGATAAGACGTACGCAGCGTAAGCAGTCGAAAGCAATAACAAACATACAATCGTACCTGTCACATCACAGTACAGATGCGATAGAGCTTTGTAGAAAAGTGTCACTCGCAATAGATTTACTGAAATAAGCAAACAATTAGCAACTGGTATTCTATGTATCGCAGTTGAAAAACATATTATTTTTTTATTTAAAAAAAATGTAATGGAATACACGTAAAAAAAAAACGATTTTGGTAAGATTTGGATAAGAGATACAGGTAAAAATAACGATTTTGGTAAGATTTTTTGTAAGATTTGGATAAGAGCAAAAACTATAAAAACGAGAAAATCACGCGAAACTTCTAATCACAATGTGAAAAAAAAAATATTGGACAATTTATTTTGATGCATCAGTTAAGGTAAAATATTTTCTCCTAGTTAAAGAGTTCAACGCGTGCACGTATAAATAACAACAATTAAAAAAAATCTTTGAAAAACTAAAAGGAGCAAGATTTTTTTTTGTATACCTTGATGGAAAGATAAATAACTCTGTAATTTTAATTAAAATACAAATTTGTACGATTTTATTTTTGTGTTACCCACACATAGGAAATTCTAAACATTAATGATAACAACCGGGACCGGCGGCTCAACGTGCTCTTCGAGGCATGGTGGGGAGACTCACAATGACAGACCAAACTGGAAAGAAATAATTGTAGAAATATCCATTCGGAGCAGGAATCGAAACCGCAAATCGTCGGTGTTTTAGGCGATTACTTGTACCACTGGACCAGAGCGGTTGTTGTAGACGAATATGAGGAAAATTAATATTTTCTATCTAAACGCGCAGCGGTCATAGCACTGGCTGTTGATCTGGCGCGAGTTCGATCCCCGCTCATGACAGACCTTTTTATTGGCCATACAGATGTTGGCCGTGGTCTGGGCGTGTGCGAGAAAATCCTACTGGGAGCCTTTGAGTGTGAAGCGTTTATTTACTAACAAGCTGCTGCCCGCGACGTCGTCTGCGTGAACGCTATACAGCACCAAAAAATACCTACGATTATACCTTTTAAAATAACATTCATTTACCCGTTTCTTTTTTACATTTCATATCTACAGAAAAATCTCATAGATGGCGCCGCTTTTAAATTGTCTTGTCTACTTATATTCATTTAATTATGTTTGTCGGCTTAGTTACTTATATTGCGTGATTTTTATAGTGTGAAACTAGCTTATATAGCATGGTTATTAACATAATAACAACAACATTCAAATATGCGTCGTTAGATTACATATTGTTACAGAATGCGTTGAGGAAATAAAGGTTCACTGCTCGTTCCCGGTAGGTGATAGCATGATAATATGTAGCCTATATGTTGACCCGACTTCTTAATAATATGCGTGCCAAATTTGAAGTAAATCCATGCGGTACTTTTTGAGTTTATCCCGGACATACATACAGACAAACAGACGAAAATTCTGAAAACTATATTTTTGGCTTCGGTATCGATTGTAGATCACACCCCAAGTATTCTTTGAAAAAAATATTCAACGTACAGTTTTGAATTTCCTACCATTTTATTATATGTATAGATTTCATTATAATTTATATAAAACAGAAGAGTATCGTATTAACTTCATTTGATACGGATTCTACTATATTAAATAAATGCTGAAAATCATAAATATTAAATGTCAAAGTTGACTGTGACATATCTACCTCATTGTATCTACAACAAAAACCCATTTTTTTCCTTCAATATATTTTTGTACTATGCAGGTAGGTATGTATAAATGTATGAAACATAGATTACATTTACTCAAAATTCCCAGCAATGCTGTAAAAATCGTAGAACAAAAAAGAATAAGTAAAAATTACAACAACAACGTAAATGTTTCTCTTTTCACACACGATTACGACATCGCATTTAAGATGTATTCGTTATTTTAAGCACGCTTTAATAATCCATGGTAATCAATCTTCACGGTATAATGGTTTAACAAGAGGTCAAGGGTCTGGAAGCTTGTTGAACATTTGATGAGGTCGCCATTTTGAAATATTTAAAATTCCATTTAAAGTGGTTAATCTAAACAATATTTTGGACGTTTTGATAGAAAATCATTACAGCTTATACAGTCCACTGCTGGACATAGGCCTCCACAAGTTTACGCCAAAAATAACGTGAACTCATGGGTTTTGCCCATAGTCACCACGCTGGGCAGGCGGGTTGGTGACCGCAGGGCTGGCTTTGTCGTACCGAAGACGCTGCTACCCATCTTCGGCCTGTGTATTTCAAAGCCAGCAGTTGGATGGCTATCCCGCCACCGGTCGGCATTTTAAGTCCCAAGGTGGTAGCAGAACTGTGTTATCCCTTAGTCGCCTCTTACGACACTCACGGGAAGAGAGGGGGTAGCTATATTCTTTAGTACCGTAGCCACACAGTACAATAGTAGTTGTTTGATAGAAAATATTTGCTCGGAAATGAAAATAAACCAGTTCCGATACAGTTTACATCGACAAGTAATACGACGTGGGTAGTCGAAAAATTAGTCCATCCATTTGAGATTACTCAAAAAGTACTCGTAGTATCTTCTGGATGTTCTCGTACAGATGATTGTTTTCTTACATCTTTATTGATGGCAGTGTATGAATCATAAGGACCTTCAGTAGTTACTTATAAAATATATCTAAAATATAAGTTACTGGTAGGATTTATCTGCAGGAATCCTTCTGGCAAGTTTTATTGAGTTTATTATATATTTATATATTTATTTCCTTATATTGTTTAACAATTAATGAAAAATGTGGATGGCATATTGAGGTCTGAAGATCGAGTTCGATGGCGAGTCTATAGGAAAACCTGCAATCCAAGTTCTCTCTCTATCTCTTCTGTCCAGTTAAAGAGGACGTGCAGGGCAGAGGATAACGCTGATGATGATAACAGTAGCGATGATGTAGTCGTCAATAGCGGTTCAATATTTTTGTGGTTAGCGATCAATGCAATCGCAGCACAGCAATTATAAACGTTTCTATATTTATATTATGTTTAAATTGCTAAATCATGATATTTAACCTTCATTATTCACACGAGGTGATGAAGCAGTTAACCAGTAACTCAGGGGTAGTAAAAAATATAGCTGATATGGAGTTATAATCAATGTTTACAATGATTTCCTATCCGTTGCAGTAATCCTGGTTTCTGCTTCTGGGCTGTGGTTTCGACTCCCGCAACGAGATTTAATGTAATATTTATGACGTATGTAGTATGTATTTAAACAGATATCTGTACAGAACATTTTAGCCTGTTGTAGTCCACTGCTTGTCATAGGCCTCCCCAAGTTCGCGGCAGACATCCTGATTTTCCACAATCCTCATTCAGCCTACACCGGCAATCTGACGTAATAATAATAACTAGTGGTCGCCCAGAAGTCGAAATTCGATCACAATTAAAAATATGAAATGATATGAAAATAAAGAACTTTTTTAAAAATTTTCTTTTTGATTACATACTTTGACAATCAATAAAAGAGTGCATGTGATTATCAAATACATGGTAGTGTGTAATGTTTTTTTTGTATTGATTTAATATACTTATATGCATAATTTAAAAAAGACATTTAGCATTCTTCACTCCTTTATATAAACTACAAGTGTGCGAAATTTCATACTCCTCAGTCCGCGCAATTTTCTTAAAAGGGGGTACAAAGTTTTTGCTTCGCGTATTAATTTATAGATAATAATAATCAATCATAAACATATACCAAACATTGTATTATTATCTCCTTAAAAAGATATTTAAGGAGATGAACAAGTTCACACAATTAGATCTGTTCAATAGGTCTAAAATTGTCAGATTAAAGCATACAAAGCCTCACAGCGAATGTCACAACAATCGTGATATACAAACAAACACACACACAATCGACATACGAAACGGATCACGTTTGTTTGGTCATAGCTTGACCTACAGTACAAAATAAGAAATTAAGTAGAACTCGCTCCTACAACACACTCCATAAAATCGACAATCCTTTGCGATTATTGAAGAATAAAATAGATCATTTAATATTTTACACAATTTTCGCACTTATTCGTACGACATAAGGTCGAATATCGTTTGTGAGGTTACAAATTGCCCTAATGCATGAGCCATTGTTTGTAGTTACGCAATATTAGGCCAAAGTGCTATCAAATTAGAGTCGTTTATCCCATGTGTTGAAATGATTGCGTTAGCTATAAAATTACACGAATAGAACGAGTAGTGTCATGGAAATGGTATTGAGTGTGTTTCAAAACTGTGAGAAAGAGTTTATATTACTTTTGACGTTTATATGGACTGTTTTACTAACAGGACACAGAAGAAAAAAAGTCCTGTTCCAAACCTAGAGCAGCCCAACTGATGAAGAACCTCAAACTTATAGAAGATCAACGACAAATAATACTGCTGTTTAAGCACGGTTGTGTTTCTGTGGTGAGTAAGGTGACAGAGAGAGGAGCACCTGGGAAGGGTCGCGTCGCGGGTTGGGTCGACAACGCGCTTGCGATGCTTCTGGTGTTGTAGGTATCAGAATTTAAATCAAAATCAAAAATAACTTTGTTCAATTAGGCCCCAAGAGTAATTACTAATCATCATTTTACGAATTAAAATTTTAAGGTGTTTATTATTTTTGTAGAAGTAAAGCTACCACGGATTCGGAATGTAGATTCTGCAGAAAAGAATCGGCAAGAAATTCCGCAGTTACTCTTTTGAACATAATATATAAACTGTGTTTTAGTACAAAATTAGTAATATTTTGCATGAAATACAGCGTCACTAAGCCCAAATGTCTTTATCAACTATGTAACCCTGCACCGAATACCTGATACGCTTTACCTATTAATCTCTTTTTAATAAAAAACTATAAATTTATGTTGAGACAATTCTAAAATTGTTTGTGGGATTTTGTTATACAAGCGAATACCATAACCCAGAAAGCTTACGGTAACTTACCAGCAGATGGTCCGTTAGTTTGTTTTCCACCCCAGCAGTATAAAAAAATGTGATTTTGAATTATTTCATAGGCTCATTCATTCATTCATTTGAGTTAATAGTCTTCAATAGTACCAAAATAGTACAGATGATTTCGCCAATGTCGAGTGGAATGAAGAAGTCGCAAAGAAGAATAATTGGAGAAATTAAGGATATTTGTTTTATACGTATGAGAAAGCTTCGGAAGGTCTAATACACGCATGACAGACCAACATAAAGATTTTAAATGAATATACTTAGATTTATTTCGATTCGAAAATTCGAATATATGTAGATAATATGAACTACACATATAACACAATAAAGCTTACAAATTTAATATATCCGTTAATACATTTTACATGCTTCCTACTTAAAATTTTAAACGCCATTTAAAAAGTTATAGTAACTTAACACGTGGTTCAATAAGTCCCGAGACTAAGTACTAAAAAAAGGTCTTTTTTATAAAATTAATTTTTATTCATCAATATAGTCTCCTCCAAGAGCGATACAGTGCCTCCAACGCTTTTCTAACTTTTCTATCCCATGTGTGTAGAACGATTTGTCTTTGGCTTCAAAATAAGCCTCCGTTGCTGCGATAACTTCACTATTTGAGTCAAATTTCTTACCCTGAAGCATTTTTTTGAGGTCTGCAAACAACCAGTAATCGCTGGGGGCCAAGTCTGGCGAATAAGGGGGATGAGGAAGCAATTCGAAGCCCAATTCGTTAATTTTGGCCATCGTTCTCACGGACTTGTGACAAGGCGCGTTGTCCATGTGAAACACCACTTTCTTTTTGTTCATGTGAGGCCGTTTATCCGCAATTTCGTACTTCAATCGCTCCAATAAGCACATGTAATAGTCATTATTTATATTTTGCCCCTTTTCAAGGTAGTCGATGAAAAGTATTCCATGCGCATCCCAAAATATAGACGCCATAACCTTACCGGCCGATTTCTGAGTCTTTGGACGCTTCGGGCGGCTTTCACCAGCCGCTCTCCACTCCGCTGCCTGCCGATTGGATTCCGGAGTGAAATGGTATATCCAGGTTTCATCCATTGTTACATACCGACGTAAAAAAATCCTTTTTATTATGATTCATCAGCGCCAAACATCGCTCTGAATCATTGATACGTTGTTCCTTTTGATTAGTTATAAGCAAACGCGGCACCCACTTAGAAAAAAGCTTTTTCATGGCCAAATTTTTATGTAAAATAGTGAAAACACTACCAGCTGAAATCTTCACTATCTCGGCTATCTCTCACACTTTTACCTTCCGATCTTCCAATACGATTTTGAGGACTTGGTTAATATTTTGTTGAGTCACTGCTTCATTTGAACGACCTGAGCGTTCCCCATCATTGGTGTCCATGCGACCGCGTTTGAAGTCGGCATACCACCGACAAATGGTTGCTTTAGAGGGAGCTGATCCTGCATAACATTTTATAAGCCATTGCTGTGCTTCAACGGTATTTTTTCCCATTAAAAAACAATGTTTTATCAACACGCGAAACTCGTTTTTTTCCATTGTATCGAAATTATACCCGTAGCGTCACTTAAATGTTTCAAAATCAATAATTTTATTGTTTCATTTTTAAAAATTTGACACATATTCTTGTATTGATAGCCAGTACTTTTTAAAAATCAAATGAGTTTTTAATATATGCGCCATTTCCAGGTTAGTCTCGGGACTTATTGAACGATCTAGTAGTCTTGCTTAGTCATGTTCTGACTGGTGTTTTCAAAAGGTCCGAATAAACATGATAATGTAATTTAATATCAGACATGGATAATAGATTGAGAATACCTGATAACCGATTAAACAAACGCTATGTCATGCTGGCACCTAACCACGTTTCTCTTACTTTTTAAAACATATTATTACTTATTGCAACTACGAACATTGTTTAGAATAAAGTTTGAACTAAGTCTCATACTTTAAATAATAAAAGTGACATTTTGAAAATAGCGCAGTTGTAACGGAAATGCCTTCCACCTAAAAGTTTCATTTGTTATGAATCAGTCTGTGACACCCCACTGCTGGGAAAAAGTCCCCTTCTCCATATATATGACAAGTCAAAGATTAATCCATCACGATACTCTAATACGGGCTGGCGGATAATTTGTCTAGCTATCTGGTGTATATGATAAACAAGAAGGGCCGACAGCCAAATGTGCTCTCGGAGACACGTTGGTGTCACCATGAAAGAATATTTGTACCATTTTGAAATATAAAAAGTAGTGTGTGTGTGTGTACTTAATACCGCAACGGCAGAAGTGAAAACTTCATTGTAAATATGCTAAACACAGCGATACAACAGCAAAGAGCAGCTGCCTGTATCTTTATCGCTCGGGTACACTCGGCGGTCCCGAGTTGACCCGATCGAGCCTTTCACCTTAGAGCGTAACGGATCAGCCTAACTTACTACGTACGAAAAAATTTATGTGCAATGCGCCAAAAGAAATTTTCACATCAAAACAAAATAAATGCTCAACAGCCTAAAGTCTATATAATAATAGTATATTTTATTTATTTATATAAGGAAGTCAAGCAACGTGTTTTTTTTTTCGGATCTACTCAATAGAGGCAGCACTGCTATATCACTTCCAGTCGCCAAGCTAATCTTAGTCGTGAGTTTATTACGCAGATATTCGATACTAGTACACGGTATCAGTACCTACCTCTAGGTATCCTATAGGCTGGTTCTTTAGTAATTGTTGCAACTGACTTTCCGGGGAACTTGTGTTTATGATATATTCAGTTACGCCCAATCGAAAACTTGATTTAGGTACAAAATTAGAATGCTAAGTTCTTGACCTGGACGGTAGATATTATATCGACATTTCGTTATTAAATAAAGTACTTTTTCTTCCCTATTATTTACTTAAAATGAAAGGAAATGCCGTGTGGTGTCAGAGTAGAATAGCACCACCCCCTTTCTTCCCGTGGGGGTCGTAAAAGGCGACCGAGGGATATACCTGGCTCAAAATCATCAGGGTCCTGGAGAAGGGAAACTTCATTTGAAACCCGGAATGGTGTCACCGTCAAGCATTTGTGACATAGCTTTAAAATGCGAAAGACTCCTGCAGCCGAACTGGCTCCACGCGTATCGATTCCTCGTTCCTGTGGGCCTAGCCAGTGAGGTCGAGGGGGAGGCGCAGAGCTTAGGCAACTCTGCGTTTTCCTAAAGAGTGTCCTAGGCGATATAGTGTCTGTCTGACACTGTCTAAATCGTCTGTAAAAGACGGACTAAGGCAAATGCTGATGTAAGGAAAATCTAACATACTCTATATATAAAAATTAATCGTCAAAATGTATGCACGCGCATAATCTTCAAAGACAGCACCAAATTGAAAAATTCTTTCCTTTTGTGTAAAATTAATTTTCAAGATGTTTCAATTGACAAACGGTATCGAAAAATGCACAAAGATTCGTTATTTTAATTTATTTATACGTCATCGTACAAAACAATTACATAAATATATAAAATATAGTTTTAAGATAGTTACAGGTTGTGTAGTACAATGGGTGGATGTGGACCATTTCTTCCAGATAACCCAGATACAAGAAGGAAAATTTAATGTTATGACTACTAAAAAAAATTTAAGTACTGCTTACTTAAGGACAATACTTCTAGACAATAAATGAAATCCTTGATATTATTATAACTGTAAATGACTAAGGTTTAAGAGTGTATGTGACATGTTCTATTCATATTTCCCACGGTTTGTTAAATAGTTACTGATAACGAAAGGTTAAACAAAAAGTCGAAATATATGCTATGGCCAAGGCCATGGGTATGGTTGGATATTTTTCAGATATACAATACTGATATTATTAATGATTTATAGCAAAAAAAAATGCCACATACTATTTTTATACTGTTACTATTTAGTTAACCTTTTTTGTTATATATAAAACGTTATCCTTCACAGTCTACAACTATTTCAATAAATATGTTAGCCAAAACTTTTCAAATCAAAGTTGAAAATCATAAAATAAGCAAGTTTAAATAATATTCAGTCAAGAATCACCGTATACAAACACTTGGAAACATAACACAAGTAAATTAACTAAGGCACATTTGGATAGTCTAAGGTACATTTGGATAGTAGAATCACGATAAAAAGGCCCTATTTCTGCCCTTTGAGTTTTAGAATCGTAATAGAAACTAACTTTTCCACATCGAAATATAAGACGTATAGAGAAAAAAAGAAAAATAACCAATATCAAAGAGGTTTTAATCAGCAATTTATTTTATTAGGTATGTTATAATTAAGATTAGTTTTATAATAAATTTTAGATAAACATTATTAAAACACATATTGAAATAGTTTTGTTTATTAAAACAAATTTATATCTAAAAATATATATGACGTGTTCCACACCCGCGTAAAACACAACGGAACTCAATTCAATCGTTAACCTTTAGAACACCATTTAAGCGTATTCGGGTCAAAGGATACGATTCATACGATTTTGTCACTTCCCATCAAATGAGATTAAAAGGTGAATCAAATAGAAACACGCGGTAATATCATGGTAATATATACTAAAAGGCTAACAATTATACTTGCATGAACCAAACATGCATATTGATATTTCTCACGCACAGAGATAACGGTGATTTGATTACAGCTTTTTTAACCCACCGGGATTGGTTATGTAACCTTTTTGATGGACACGATTGAACCCGTGCGTTAGTTGTGTCTACATAATTAAAAACTTAATCGCACTGGCAGCCAAGCTCGAGGCCTAATCCGAAATTCGAACATGTATCTGTCAAAATTACCGCGCTTCCTGCACCCTTCCCGCCCTTGAGAGCGACCACTTACTTTTTTCAAGCGCGTTCCGTTTCACACCACACGGCCGGCCAGTATAAAAACGGGCGGCAACGAAATGAGAGCAATCAGTAGCCTTCGAGCAGTCTACAACAGAAGTGCACGATGAGATTTCTGGTTAGTAGGACCGTTCATTAGAAGCGTTGTGTAACATGACTTAACCAGTGCGTGCTTTGTCTAGTGTTGTGCCGAAACGGATTGTCGATAATGTGGATTTGTTTTTCGCAGATTGTTGCCGCCGCCGTCCTCGCCTGCGCCGCAGCTGCGCCTTCTGGCGCTCTGCTGGGCCACGGCTCACCCTACGCCCACGGCCTCCTCGGCCATGGCGCTCCCCTGGCCGTAGCTCACGGCGCACTGGGTCTGGGCCATGCCGGTCCCCTGGCCGTAGCTCACGCCGCACCCCTTGCTGTGGCCCACGCCGTTGCCCCCACCATCCCCCCAGGTGACCTCCAGGGAGCCGCCATCGACGCTC
The DNA here is from genome assembly GCF_905220565.1 of Melitaea cinxia. NCBI lineage: Eukaryota > Metazoa > Arthropoda > Insecta > Lepidoptera > Nymphalidae > Melitaea > Melitaea cinxia. The sequence continues at coordinate 6,309,679 of NC_059422.1, forward strand.
ACGTAGAAGCTTCAGACCATGCCCGTGCTGCTGTTGACGCCGCTCGCGAATACCACGACCAGGCCTCTGAACTCCAGGGTCAAGCAGTCAACGCCGCTGAGGACCACGCGTGGCAAGCGGTCGATGCCGCCCAGACTCATCAAGCTCAAATTGACGGTGCCGCAGCTGGAGTCGCCCCCGTGGTTGCTCGTCAATTGGCTGGCCACGTTGCCCCAGTCGCCGCTTACGCCGCTCCAGTCGGCCACGCTTATGCCGCGCCCGCTCTGGTCGGCCACGGGTACGCCGGTCACGGTGTCGCCGGACCCCTTCTCGCCGGCCATGGCGTCGCCGCACTCGGAGGTAGCCACTCAGTCGCCTCTTCCTCCCTATCCCAGACGCACCCCGCCCCCATCGTACACGCTCCCGTAGCGTACGCCGCGCATGGAGCCTACGGTCATGGATTAGCGCACGGCCACGGATGGTAAACTGTGATAGACACTTAGCCAAAAAATCTTAATACTCATGTTCGGAATTTAATTTAAATGTATAAAAAATATGTACAGAGCATAATGAAGGCGAGGATGTGTGAATAAACGAATTAACTTATACTTTTCTTTGTTTCATTTTAACCAATTAAAAACAAAGTTTACATAAATAATGATTAGTCGAAATATACGCGCATAACTTCCGAACGTCTGCACCTAATTGCATTATTAATTTTTCTTTGTTTGTTATTGTTATCAGAAAATTTGTATAATAGTAAATTAAAAAAAAATATATCTCAGTATAAAGTTCGACAGGTCATCTAGTCTAATAATATATAAAGTTGAATTACAACACACAAAATAATATTATAATAAGCAAGAAGTTCACACGACATTCCATTTCTCAGATCATTAAAATGTCACAACGTAAAATGAACGTACCTGATTCATAATGTCAACTAAACATTTCAAAATATAAACACTATTATAATTATAGTACCACACTCACACAAAAGCGGAACTATAAATAACCTTGGTGTGAATAATTAAAAAAAAAATTACTACCTACGGTGAATTTAATCGTGATTGATAAAAAAAACCTTTATAAAATTGTTTTAACACGGACAGTGAGGAAGTTTATGCAATTATACGTAGGTTTTTTATCGTATAAATAAGATATTTTAATACTACAAGTCATTTAGTTAAACACAAGACAGTAAATAACTATACCAAGGTCGAGACATTTCTCGGAAAGTTAAGCTTTTAAAAAATGTGAGGTTAATTTAACTTTTATACTTGTTAATAAAATCGAGCGATAAATTGTGAGTTAAACAGCATATACATTTTAATCTTAATCATTTTTGTTTATAGTGGTTTTAAAAGGACTTGTATAATAATGACAAGACTTTTTGCGTGGGTTTGAGTGACTAGACTATGCAAGTATGAGAAATTATTATTAAATTTTACAGAACAATTAAATCTAATTAAATAACAAAAAAATCTAAATATTGAACTGATTATAAAAATATTAATTAATTTTGATTTATACATAATATATATTCAACATATACACACGGTCATCGGTCAGTCTGTGTTTTAAGATAATAGCCGGCCAACATAGATACTATATTCGCTCAGCCTGTAATACACCAGTCCTGGGCATAGGCTTATTTCCCCATCTAGGAGAAGAATCAGAGCTTAAACCACCACACTACTCGAATGCGGGTTGGCGGATATTTATATTATTTTTATATATTTTACATAAATCAATAACTATTTCAAATTATTTTTTAGAAACCTATAATGTCATAGAAAAATCGTGACTCAAAGTCATTGATCTATATATAACCCTTTTATAAATTAATGCTCAAAGTTCATTGTTTTGTGTGCAAAATAGTTATATTTTTAGTGTTAGATATACTCGTATTAAAATTCGTTGTTAGTATTGTTAAAAGGCATAATTTTACGTAATTAATTAAACATAACCTTGACCACATTTAAAACATAAGTATATAATAATTTACACTATTAAATACACCTATGTACAAATATTATTATTTATATATTTCATTTCTTCCGGTAGGCAGATGAGTGAAGGTCGTTCTATCATTGACTGAATATTAAAACATATATAAAATATTTAGTTATCTGTTTGTTAATGTTAAATACTAAGTGGTTTTAATCAATCTTTTGTGTTTTTTTTTAATTTACAAATTTATTGGCGTTCTTAAAAAATTCCCTTTCTGCGTTCTTCCGGCAACAGATTAATAAAGTGTATAAATAACTAGCTGTTTTCGCGCGACTTCGCGTAGAATAGTGACTTCACATGTTCAACGTTATTCTTTAAATTGCCACAACTTTTTTATTTATGAAACGATTGACATGAAACAAACACTAAATAATAAGCTAAGCTTATCAGAATAAATTAGTAAAAACCACATCTAAATCAGATAACCGTTTCTGAGATTAGCGTGCATAAACGCAAGGCCAAACAGACAAAAATTCTGACAATCATTGTTTTGGGTGCTATTTGCGTTGATAAAGGTTCCAATAACATTTATTCTCATATATCTTACATGTACAGACAACGATACATTTTTATTATATTTATTTATTTACGTTTATTTATTTGAGAGAACAAACAAAAAAATAATAGTATTCGTCTGTTCATCAAAAGTCGAAATCAATGGAAGTAAAACTGCGGTCTTACACTTGTCCATGGGATAGTAGCAAAAAATAAATTACATTACACGTAACGGTTAAGTAGGTAGTAGGTTTGGATAACGATCTAGAGGTCGTATGTTGAAATTCGGAGTTGCAGTTAAAGATTAACTGTTAAAAAAACCTTACTTTTCGGAAATATGAGTTTTTTTTTTGTTAAACATGCTAATTGTGTACAAGTTGACAATATAGTTTCTTTTAATATCAACAAATTGTTTTTTTCTTTAACATTTTTGATTCGATTCCCGTTCATGGCAGGTATGCATATTTGGACAAATTTGTTTCTGGTCCGTGTTTGTCCTTGTGGGTTTCGCCACCACCATATCCCAAAGAGTTAGTACATTAAGCTGTCGGTCCCAGATGTCATCAAAAACAATTGATAATAATTTTTTTTTGGAGGTAAATTATTCGCCATACCCACAGTTAAGCTCCGACCTCCTCCTATATGGAGTAGAGGCTCAACTGTGGGACATTATAGGCTGATTTAATTCAGTTCATAGATCATCAAACATCTAATGAACTCCGTACGAAAGGTACGCAGGTGCGTGTTTACGATAATTACGCCTAACGGTCGATCAATCATGCTGTTGCGTCTTATTATTTGTCTATTACGTGTATTGCGGGCTTCGATGCCCCGCTGATGTAGGGTTTGCATTATTTTAACAAACGCCGGACAGTACAATAGTATGAATTCAACGGTATTTAATTTAACTTACTATGATTATATTTTTTCCTGATTTTCGTAGGGGGTGTGGAGGGGAGGAGGTTACGCAAGACCAGTATTTAAACGTAAAATTTGTATTATTAAATTTTTTTATTCGTTCGAATATTATCCAATCTAAGTAGAAACAGCGGCGATAACTATCAATTCAGCTGTGATCCTTTACGCTTTAAGCTTTTTTCTAAAGTTGAGATCAAATGATAAGATAATTATGACGTCGCTGCAAAAGAATCTCAAGATGCATTAGAATAGTTGTCAAAGCAACTGAAATTTTCAATGTTCAAAATAATTTTTTGTATAGGCTATACATATATATGGAAGTATGTATCGGGATGATTATGCTGTGTGTTTCCAGTGGCGTAGCGAGAGGGGGTAAGAGCATCGTGGCCCGGGCGATGCACACAAAGGGGCACCAAATGGTCCGCAAAACAAAAAATTGCTGGACATTATGATATTGAGCCCCGGGCGCGAGTTAAGCTGGCTACGTCACTGTGTGTTTCTAGACATTAAAATAACAATTTCATCTTAATAATGAAATCTGAGGCTTTTATATAATTTAATGTGCACATAAATTATACACATAAAAATAAACATTACACACAGATTTGGACAATCCAACCTTCACAGGAGCAAAAAGGCTACTATTAACTGAACCAACACGAGCGCGCCAATTAAATAAACAAACATAACTCTCTAATTTTGATTACAATAAAACAACTTGTGCAACGTTCCTGATATATGTATATAGTCACGGCTGAGCGTCTGTCAGTCGGTCAATGTAAAGTACGTATGTTAAAGATTTTATAACGCTCGATTCAGCCTGTAATATCTCACTACTGGGCATAGGCCTCTTTACCCATGTAGGAGAAGGATCAGAGCTTAATCCACCACGCTGCTCCAATGCGGGTTGGCGGATATATTCCCTACTATGATTACTCATCAGGTGTACATGATAACAACCGCGACCGACGCCTTAACGTGCTCTCCGAGGTACGGTGGGGAGACCCATCAATGTATGTCATGTGCGGGGATCGAACCCGCAACCGCCAGCGCAAACGGCACAATCCATGGCCGTGACCGTTGCGCCAACACGGCGGAAAAAATTTATTACATCCTTACTTAATTCTGCCTATAAGGCCTATTTTATTAATACTAAAAGGACGAATTTCTCTTGACCGATGCATGTACCTACTTCCTCCGGAGTCTTATACGTTACTACGATTTTATTCAGTAACGAATTAAAATCAAGCTTAATATTTGAAAATAAACTACTTATCCCTACTTAACATTATAAATGTGAATATAAGTTTGTTTGTTACGCTTTCACGCGAAAACTACTCAACCGATCATCATGAAACTTTTTACACATATTCTGGAGATATTAGAAGTAACATAAGATACTTTTTATTAAAAAAATCAAAGCGAGCGAAGCCGCGGGTAAAAGCTAGTAGCTTATAAATATATAATACAATAATAATGAAAAATATATCATAAACTTTTATCTATTGGATATAGTTAAACGTAAGACGTAATCAGGAACCTGTGATACATAGCCTGAGTGATGTAAAACACTGCGTTTAAAAAAACCAACTTCAGAAACAAAAAAAGCAAAAAATAAGTTAATAAAGAATTCGAAACGCGTTTTCTTATGCAAACCTAACTACATTTAATAAAATACTATTGTTTATATGTGCTACCTACTGATGGGTTCCAAGTCGGTGCAAGCCCCTAAACAAAATAAAACTTAGCATTATATTATAAACAGTTTAAATTAATACCGGTAACCTACAGTAATGAATGAAGTACTGTAATGAAGGACGATTTTTGGATATGATATTTAAAAAATATGTTTAGAATTTCCTAATGTGTGGGAAACACAAAAATAAATCGTACGAATTAAAAATAGCATGGTGTCGTCTGCTGTCAAAGAATTCATTGTAATGTGAAACTTTGAATAGTTACGAGTGCTGTAAAGGCCTCACTATAGATGGCGCCACGGTCGCTTAGATCGAATATAAAATCATCATATCAAAAAAGTTTCGTTGTTTTCCCCTTAAATTACCGTAAACGAAGTACCGTGAAAACTACATCGTCAATGTGAACAAAAATGCTCACAAAATGATAACTACTGGGTCAAACTACATCTTTATAGGCCTAAATGGCAATTAAACCGTATTTAACTATTTTTATTTAAAAAGACACGCAAATCGGGTCAGAAATCTTTAAGTAATCGGTGTACCGAGATTTAAACAAAGTATCGTGAAAATTACATCGTCAATTTAACAAAGATGCTTATAAAGTAATGACTACTGAGCCAAACTGAATTAAATGTTTATGAGATCAAATGGCAACAATTCCGCATCGAACAAAAAATAATCACGCAAATCGAATCAGAAATCTCGGCGTAATCGGTATACATAAATTAATAAGAATACTAATCGAATTGATAATCTCTTCCTTTTTGAAGTCGGTAAAAAATATAAACAAGAAGATAATATCAACATTAAATAGCAAAACACTAACAAATTATATTGCTATAATTTTACAACAGGCTTTATTGCAGATAAACAGTTGAATAGGAATCTGTGCGAATGAATTATACTAGCTCGTGGCTTGGTAAAAATATTCCACATTTTACATTTTTGTCTATATTACAATAATTAACAGTAAAATTATATCCATTGTTATTACTATTTATAACTGTACAGTTAAACGATTAATTTTTTTTTACTTTTTTAAAAAAAATTGACTTTCGAACAAACATTTTAAAAATAGAATACGATTATAAAGACTTTGCTTCACACACGGTTTCACTTTATATCGTTTGGAGCGATGATATCCGCCTAAGGGTTACGTCTCCCTTCGAACTTACTCCCTTTTATGACGGTTTTTTTTGGATATTATTTATTTATTCATCATAACCTTTTCTGGTCTGAAAGTTGTAGTGACAAAAATAGAGAAAGGTATGCGCAGATGGTTATGTCGAGAGAATGAGTGAATAACGATTGACGAAAAAAGTGTACAAGGCGAGTGTAGATGGAAGGGTTGGAAGGGGTAGACCTAGGCGGACGTTCCAAGACCAAATAAGGGACGTCTTGAAAAAAGGCCAGGTCAAGAGTACCCTAAACCGAAGAGCACGTATGAAGCGAATAATGAAAGTGGACGAAGCGAAAGAGGTATGTAAGAATAGTAGTAAGTGGAAAGAAGTGCTGCCTACCCCTACGGGAAAGAGGCGTGATTATATTATGTATGTATAACCTTTTCTGTACTATAAAATAACCATCACACCAGTGCTATAGACAATTTAGGGATATTCTGTATCAATTTCAATAAAAAATAATTATTATAAGCATTTAGTCCGCTAAAACATTAGTGATACCTACAGGGTACAGGAAGTCTCGTGAGGGTCAATTTTCAGACTTCAATTCATTCTATCACAAACAAAATACATAATTCCTAAAACGCAACGATTGCATCCTTAACCATACGTTAAAACAAAACAAACTTGGCATATATAAAAATGAATTATTAATTAACCTTCCTACAACAGATGTTCAAGCTACGTCACACGCGGCGCATCGGTCGACAACCGCTAGAGGTCAAGATCTCGTAAAAGTGAATCCGATTTACTTCCGAGATGCGGTATTTAATATAAATGTTTATAACTGTTTTAATTTATTTTATTTTCGAAAATTAGAATTATAAAAAAAAACAATGATTAAGTTACGGCCAATTACAAGTTTTCACAAATAGTAATACAATATTAATACTTGAATATATTTTTTTTAAGTAAAAATTCTTTACGCTCGCTTGACTTGGGGAGTAAGCTGGTGAATGCACGACGAGAGCGTTACGAAAAGAGTGATCTAGCGAGGCGAACGGAAGTTGAAAGGGATATATAAGTTAGATTGAGCTAGAGAAGATTTACTTTAGTCGTGTGGTCTAAAGCACACTCGGTTTTTCTTCTTATAAATGCATAATAACCTATGTACGAGTATAATGTTTGTGGGCAAAGCTTTTTCAAAAGTTATAGAGATTCTAATAAAGCTTAATTCATCACACTGATTCAATGCGGATTGGTTCATACATTCGTATGTGTTTACGTGAGCTGAGATGCACAGTAGGATTACGGTGGACTTTTTGGAAATATTAAATAAAAATAAAATGCAATACTTGTATTAGTAACAATTACCTAACACAAATTTATATAAAGAAATAATTTGCTAATAATCTATATTTTTATTATTATTATATAACCAGGTCTCTACCCTAAGTCAGTTCGCAACCTTTCAGAAGAGCACAGTCAAATAACACTGCTTTCAAGTGGTGTTGTGTTCCTGTGGTGAGTGAGGTGGCCAGAGCTTATAGGGGTGATTAGGGATACGGTCGGCAACGTGTTTGCGATACACAAACATATGCGGTTATAATTTGTTGGAGTTATACTTGTTTTGGCGCGGAAAGTGATGAGAGTAAATTTTTACGATGCGCGCGCACACCGTCACAAAAACCAACACCCTGAAGTTAGCTGGTCGACGAAGAAGAAGTTAACAACGTGACGTTAGCTAGCCAATGAAGTATAACTTCTTACGTGCGTACATAATTACGCACACACACACACACACATTTTTTTACAAATATTTTAGAATGAATATAATACACCATGCTACAATTCATAATAATGGAACAGAGGCCATAAATGCCAACAACATTGAAACAACGAGAGACCTTTAGTTTAATAAAAAACCGCTTAGTAATGGGAAACTATCGAAATTAAACATTCTATATCACATAATATACAGAATTTTATGAGTCGGGATTTTAATCAACATTTTTTTTTACGTTATTTATTCAACGGCTCCTAGTAAGATGTAAGCTGCAGTAGTGTACCAAGTAACAATCACTAACAAAAATAAAAATTGCAATAACAAAAGCGCGGGCATTTTAAGCCTGTGGAGTGTGGACATATCTTTATATAAAAAAAAGTAAGATCTCCGGAAAGAGGATAAGAATCCTATAAATGGATACCGGTATCAAACAAAACATAAGTAAAACCATCCAGACCAACATAAACACCTGTACGACCTGCAAACATTTGTCACTTGGACTCGGACGTCGACTGGTGGGATAAAAGTCAGTTTCAGTAAAAAAATGCGCCAAGCATTCAACAGAAGAAAATCACGGACTTTCTCACTTCTTTTGTTAGCTTGAAATAGTTCTACAGCAGTTCAAAACTTACTCTTACTACGAGTCGCCATCATCATCACTTCAGACTATCGCAGTCAACTGCTGGACATAGGCCTCCACAAGTTCGCGCCAAAAATGGCGAGAACTCGTGTGTGTTGCCCATAGTCACCACGCTGGGCAGGCGGATTGGTGACCGCAGGGCTGGCTTTGTCGCACCGAAGACGCTTACGCTACTACGATTATCTATTCTTAATAGATAATGTATGCGATTCATTGAAACACACTGTTTTGGTAAGCAGCATTGCGGAATTTACTCAACAATTGCAAGCAATGCAAACAATACTTTCATAATAATAAATCAAAAACAGAATATAAAAATAAATGATAGCTTATTTAACATTAAAACACGATTTAAATAAGAGGAATAACGAAAAGAATAGATGAATGAAAAGTGAATATCTTTCGGGTATACTCGTCCACCCTATGCCGCATCAACCCTTATTAATATTAGTTAATTTTGTTATAATTTTGTTATTTATTTATTTATTTAATATTTGGGAAACAAACAGATATACATAATAAAAAATGTTAACACAAATTAATTTGACAAAATCCAGCAGTGTCCATCAATTATTATTTCATAAAAGCACTCCAAAGTATATAGTTTCCTCCAAAGTTATAAGCTATAATAAATTAATCTACATCAAAAACTCAAAAAAAGCACAAATCATCAATGTAAAATTCATTCCACATTAAATTGTTTTAATGAAATTCGATAACTGCAACACACATGAGTTCACGCATTTTTGGCGCGAACTTGTGGAGGCCTATGTCCAGCAGTGGACTGTATAGGCTGTAATGATGATAACTGCTTTTTATATTCAGCTAAAGATAAATGATATAAATCAAAATTCTCAAAATGCTCACTGTATTCACGACAAGCTCTGACATACAGACTTATCACAGTTAAGCACAAGCCTGTACGGTTATGAAACAAAAATCAATCCATTTTTCGTTACAATGGAACCGTAGGAGAACATTATATAGATAACCTAATCTAACCAGACAGATATTGTCCAATACTGGTCTGGTTACCTCTTATATATCCGATCAAATAATTATACAACATAATCAAAACGATAGATACCAAACCATCTTACTCGTGTAAGACGACTTTGATTCTTTGACCCTAAACCAAATACCCTAATTAAATAAAATCATAATATCAACTATAAGTATTACCTCAATACACGTCGATAATTAAATATAACTTTGTACTTTTATATCTCAATCAATGCAATCAATAGACGACACACTACACACGTCTAAATGCTATGCAAATCTCCCGATACTAAACCTTCAACAAGGACAGATGTGCAAATTTAAAGATCGCTACACACTCGCTGAGGCATTCTTTAAAGCATAAAAAGTCTTTCTGACATTTCCAAGCGACGTATCGTATCATTTCCTTATTCTACAAGTATTGGACGTTTTACTTTTAGTATTTACTTAGTGGTTTCATGTGAATATATAAAACTTAAATTAATACTTAATAAAAAATAATTTATACTATAAGGGCCTGTTCGACTGGTTGTGGGCAGAGTTTATCCTGCACATAAGTTACGAATAGACTTTAACAGCAGGTAGAATAAGTCATTAGGACCCGTTTAACCTTAAATAACAAATTACAACTTTCAGATTCACATTTGCGAATTGAAATATATTGGAATTCGATTGTAAAACAATAATACATCGGTTCAGCCTGTAATGTCTTACTGCAGGGCCTAAGCCTCTTTCCCCATGTAGGAGAAGGATCAGCGCTCAATCCACCCCGCTGCTCCAAGTCAGATATATTCCCTATGAGTAACGATCGCTAACATGTGTACATTATAACAACCGGGACCGACGACTTACGTGCTCTCCGAGGCACAGTGGGGAGACCCACATGGACTAACAACCAGACCAGAAATAAATATTTGTATAAACACAAACATTAACTCCGAGTGGGAATCGAACCCGCGACCGTTAGTGTTTAGGCGCCGCCGATACGGAACACCCACAATTATCTACATCAAAACGGTCGTCAAAACAAAATAATACATCAGAAACTTTTTACTGTCGGATACCGTCATCCGTCAAATAGCGTTATCGACAACCGGTGAAACTGGCCCTATTTGTCTTCATAGTCATGTATATGTTATATTAATCAAGATAGGGTTTCGTATAGCATACCATGAAAAAGATAGCAGATAAGATAGCACTAAAAATGAGTATTTTAATAAAATAAAGATTTAGTATTGGTTCTTAAATCTAATAGCAATAGCCTAAAAAGCTTAAAAATTTGTTTAAATGTACAAATACCAGATTATTTTAACAATTTGAAGTGTATTACATCGCATTGTCTTACCAAATAATATCTACCTTTCGAGGCTTTCCTAGCATCATCATCGTATACATAAGTTAATCATTAAAAGTGTTCTCATTAATCTGGTTGAATAGAATATATCACAATTATTATTAATTAACAAACTGTACCCGCACCTTCTTTCGTAATCACACATTTTGACTTACATTCCCTCTCTCAATAGAACCGAACTGAATTTTAGGATAAACAATATCTAGTTTCTCGTCTTAGTTAGCTAGTATGACTTAAAAGACGGACATATATGAAAAATAAATATACTATTTTGATTTCATTATCAATTATATGATGCAATCTAACCTATGAAAAATTCAAAATTTTATATTAAAACTTTTTATAATTACAATAAAAAAATTCCATTTTCAAATTTTATAAATACCAAACTACCGTCGAACATAGGTACTTTTTTTGCAGATCTATTTAAAAAGCCCGCGTTTAAAGGAAAAAAGTCGTAGAGATTGTCGAGGCATGCTAGGAATCTGGTTGACATTCTAAAAATCTGAAGCGCTTGCAAAAAATATTTACACCCTGACATTTAAACGCTTTACGTATAGTAATATATGAATTCTTGTTTGTCAATTTGTAACATAATTTACGACCAATTTGTTTTAATATAATATCTTTAAAACAAATACATAAATTCATACATACACATATAAATATACAGAGGGGTTGTCTTTTTGTTTGTTTCGTATATTTATTGAAAACAATTTTATAGAGTTTAAAAATGTTATGTCTTATGACCTTATATACCAAAACATTTATTACCTTTCTTATCTATAAATATAATTTCCTACAGTTGGGCAAACGCCTCTTCTCTAAATATGAATAAGGAGTCAAAAGAAAGCTGTAACCATTCCTATCCTATTTTTTCTAGTCTAGTAGATGTGAACTAAACTAACTAAAAACTAGGTTTTACAAATCAGGACTCAAAAATAACGAATCAGTATTCAAAATTATATTTAGCATACATATTACAGTTTACAACTGAGAAAAATATTACATTTAAAATTAAATATGTTAAACAATCAAAATAGTACAATTTTAAATGCGGTTAAATCATTCCTATAAAGTTTTAATTCAAAAAACAATAATAAATATCTTTTTGACCATTTATATATATGAAAACAATTTCAAAACGAGATCGCGATTATTAACGTTACATGAATGAACCATTCATAAAGGTAAAATTTTTCGAATTTCCAGTTTAACAAGAAAATTTTTTTTTATCACAAATAAAATAAAGATGCATTGAGTATGTTTTATTCTGTATTGTTTAAGAAGTAATCAAGGAGATTCTTGCCTGTTGTACTCATTATAATCTACATTCCCAATCAGTGGTATGATCATAATTAAAAAAAATAATGATTCACTACTTTCGAAAGCCCAATCGAATAAATATTTCGATTATATATTATTTAATTCCTATTAAATAAATAAATAAATAAATAAATAAATAAATTCCTACTTTTCGTTCACACGTTCCCTATATATTTATATATATTTTCCCTTCCTCTCTTCTTCTCTCGTTCTCTTCCCTTCATCTCTCGTTCCCTATATATTTATATATATCTTATTAAAA